>NW_009717757.1:20610-65946 GCF_000703405.1 Apaloderma vittatum
ACTCTTTCCAATCTGTTTGCTTTTCAGCTCCTGCAACATCCTGTACCATTGAGCTTCTCTAAGAAATTTTGTTCTTTTCCCCCTCTTAGTGACTTTCCTTTGAAGTTTGCTTGTCTTCTGGGCCATGAGAAGCAGTGAGCAATCTCCTCATCCTGTTCGTTGCTTTTTTAACCACTTGTGTCAGATCTCTCCTACTATGCATCCTCATTTCTCAGCTGGGTACTCTATGTTTAATCTCTCACCGTCAACTACAGCGTGCTTCCCTTATATCTGTACTTGGAGGTTCATGTTCTGTATATACTTGTTCTCCAATGGTGCTGGGGGGAGGTAGAAGGTATTGCCTTGCTCTTAGCCCAAATGTGAGTGATCTAGTAGTGTTCATCCATAAAGGTTTCTCCACGTGGCTCAGCGGGTGTAGCAAATTAAACCAGAAAGGCTTGTATACGCCCTTGTTGTGGCTGTTCTTGGGACTTGCCTCTCTTGTATCAATGTGCAGGTCTTTGTGCCATTTTCTTCTTGCAGTAGTTTCTGGTACAGCCCAAGGACTGCGTTTTTAAAGGCATTCAATTAGTGTGTGTCTGTCTCTGTGTGTGTGTGTGTGTGTGTGTGTGTGTGTGTGTGTTCATCTTAAGGCCTTTCAGAAGCATCCTGCAGGTGCCGTGACCTGGCTGTGCATGTATTAACCAGGAACTGTAGCTGGTCTTGGGGCAGGCAGCAGTGCTCAGCCTCTCTGGCAGGGACATTTGAGGGAGTGGATGGATCATGCCTGAGCTGCTCTGATGTGAACAACTGGTCACTTTTGCTGTTGCAGAGCTGGAGAAGCGGATAGTGGAAGACAAGTCTTAGGTGGCTTTATTCTGCTGTGGCTCAAGTGTGGGTTTAGTTGTGCCTTCTCTCAGTTGCAGTGCCCCAGATAACCCCTGCGGCTGCCCAGGGTAAGAACCTGCAGAGAAGGAGATGTCTTCACAGACTTATAAAACCTAGCTGACCAGCTGGAGCTGCATGTACAAAACGTACTGACTGTGCAGGTTTTATGTTGCATCATGGAATCTTAAGAGTGACTCTACTGTGAAAGTGCTTTTGTTTGTTTTGTTCAATTTTTAGTTGCATTTTCAGTTGTAATCTCTCCTTTTCTCTCTATGTTTCCCATTTTCTCTCTGTGTTTCCCAGCAGAGATTTTATTACCGCTCTTAACAGCATGGGATTCATATGCAGCAGCTACAGCATGTTGTGGGCTCTTACCTATGAATAAAGATGTGATGAAACACCTCCCTACTTCCATGGCTTGTAGGGCAGTACAGGAGTGGAGAGTGGATGGAGGGACCTGCTTTGGAGTCAGATTTGTTATCTCACACCCCTGCAGCTTTGGAAGGTCAGCTGTGATAGTTCCTTGTCCTCCTAGGATGCAAAGGGTAGTATTTTCCTGTACTTTCTGACTCCACCTATTCAAGTACCAGCGGTGTTTGTGATCCACCCTGTGGGTTGGCACCTTTATTCCTGTGCCAAAAAAAGCCACCTCCATCTACTTAGTCATCTTTAGCACAGCTCGCGTAGGACATGCTTTCCACTAGGAGTGGTAGAAGGGTAGCGGTCTAGTATTACTCTTTTTAATCTTGTTTATTTAGTCAATGGGAAGGAGGAGGAAGGAAGAATTTAGGGAGAGTGTTAATGGTCAGTCCTGATCATTCCGTCAGTTAGAGCGTGGTGCTTATAACACCAAGGTTGCGCGTTCGATCCCTGTTCCGTCCCCATGTGTTGCCTGATCTAGTTGAGGCGCGTCCCTGCATGTGACAGGGAGGTTGGATTAAATGATCTCTAAGGTCCCTTCCAGCCTAGGCCATTCTGTGATTCAAAAAAGATAGAAGTACTTTGGCTTCAACCGGCTGTTTGATGAGAAATTGAACCTCATGTGGTCTTCAGGATGCATCTTTTGACTGCTTTCTCAGACAAGATGTGGCATTTTAGAAACCTTAGGCAGGTACAATCATCCTTTGGTTCCCCTTTCCAGTGGATAAGTTTGCTGTTTGTTTTATCATTGATGCACCTTGTGTTATGACAGAAAAAACAGTATTTTTTTTTTGTCTCTTAAGTAAAAATGGACAAACACAGCTGATCTCGGTATCTCTTTCACAGTGTTCTATTCCAACTCAACTGGATGATTTAGAGAAACCTGGAATGATATTTATGTTTTTATAAATTGATCTTAAATCTGTCTGACTGAAAGACTCCTTAACATCTTTAATGTGTTGTGTATTACAAATTGTATCATGTAATATTAAATGAGTCGACGGGCCAATGAATTAATTTAAATTCTTTGGTTATTAAAATAAATTTTGTCTTTTTAGTTTAAAAATAAAGTACTTTAACGAATCTTCAAGTAAATTTTTACTCACATTTTCATGTTTTGGCATGGAGAACTAAAATAATAGTGCAATCACACAAGCATATTGTGTGGAATGCTTGAAAATATAGTAGGATGTCAGTATTCAACCAATGATTTGGAATATTCCAAATAATGTTTTAAGTTCTGTCTGTGACAGTACGTTCCCTTTAACTGTTCCTACCCAATGATCCCCTTGGTGCCCTTTTTTCACTTGGGGAAAAGTTAGCACCCAGATTTGTTTACTTACCACTTCTAAGTGAAACCCATTTCTTGCCAGATGAGGAAAGAAATTATCAACCTAATGTTTCCTGTAGGAAAATATTTGTGTTCTTATTTTCCCTTATCCTTTGAGTAGAATATAAAGATGCAAGTTTGTTTTCTGCTTTTTGCAGTCCTTTGGGTTTTGTTAGTAATGCAAAACTTCACAGCAAAGCAGTTAGCCTCTTCAAAGCATTATAGCAAGAAATAAATGAGTCAAAACAGATAAAATATTTAATGCAGACTGCTGTTGTTGTTTCTTTTATTATTTGGGATTTAGGAAGAACAAAACAAGAACAGTGAAACCTCCTTTAATCTATTGGCAAGGACAAAAAAACCCGAACAAACTGCATATTTTAAGAAGGATATGAGAACTTTTGCCTAGACTATTACTAGAAAAGTTGTTTTTCTTAATCCCAGATAGTGCATATGTTTCTAGATCCTTCCTGCCTTGATAATGTTTCCTGCCTGTGTTCCTAGCTGTGATACTAGTTCCTTACCTGTGTTCTGTCATGAGAGCGTGCATTAGTACAGCTGGGGAACGGAGAAACAGGTAAACAAGTGGGCAGCTGCTGGCAGCATCAGGCAGATAGAGCAAAGTGGCAGCTTCACTTCAACTGGTTTAATACCGGTTATTGCCTAATTTTCAATTAAGTAGCGATGCTTCTGTGTTTGTTTTTTACACCCTTGCTGCGGTGCAGTGTCACCACTGCAGCAGCAGGACAATATGCAGTGACTTGGGGCGTCGCAGGGATTTTTCTCCCGCTCAGCTCTGCGTGCAGGAAGGGCAGCGAGTGGCGAGGTCACGGGATACGCGCTCGGGAGGCCTGGACGCAGCTGCCTGCTCTGCCGGAGGCTCCCTCGGTGTGATGTTCGACTGCCCCGCGCCGCCATCGCCGCTCTGAAATGTCAGGGCTTTCAGTGCTTGCTAAACATGAGCTTATCGTGAGGGTAGGTAACAGTAAAGACTGCAAAACACTTAGAGCCAAGGTAATGTGAATCATAGGGGTTCTTAAAATAGAAAGCCCGGCTAAATGCTTTCTGAGGTGATGTGATTTTTTTTTTTTTTTTTCCCTGCTCAGTCATATTGATGAAGCATGTGCGTGCTCTGCTCCTATATTTTGCCAGCGCTTGACGTGCCCATGACTGCAGTCTCCTTGCAGATACGGTGCATGTGGCCGTCTTCAGGTGTCAAACCCTCTGAGGGGGAGCTCCTGGGCATCCAGCTCCTTCTCCAGGTGACTTAGCAAGGGATACGATGACCTGGCACCGGTCTGTCTTTTAGTAGCAGTACATCCATGTCAGCCTTTCCTCAAAGCGGGTGTTGTCCTGAGCTTCGTGTTTGTGTAAGTACATGTGTGCTTGTGGCGTTTTCTGTTGTTGCTTTTGCCTCAGTGTTAATGTCGGGTGCAAGTTTTTTTCTGAGAGAGCTCTGTGAAACAGGCAGCACACAGTCAGGACCTGCATCACCCCTGCTGAGGGCTCTTTGGAGCAGACGACCTCTGCTAGCGCTTGTAGCTTCTTCCCCACGATGCTTGCACGTGCACAGTTGTGTAGCCGTATGTGAGCTGTCCCCTGCCTCCTGGGCCTTTGCTGCAGGGATCGATTAGCTATCATGGAGCTTCCAACAGCCTGACAAGAGGTGGTTTGTGCAGTGCTGGCCTGAGGAAGCGAGAGCTGTCATGGCTTCCTTCCAGCAACATGGCGCCTCTGAGGGCCTGCCTTGCCCTACCGGCCTGCTCAGCCTCTGGCATTGACCTGCTGCGTGCCGGCTGAGATGGTGCCGTTCCGTGGGCTGCCCATGGGTTTAGTGCTGCTGTGACTTTTTCCTGCTGGGAGTTTGTTCCTCATTTCATTGCCCAGGGGGCTTTGTTGCTCCCTATGGAGGAAGCCGGGCCTGGCTGGGCAGGCGGAAGGGGAGTGCTGCCCTCCACCGTGTGCAGGCAGCGATACTGAGCAGAGTGCCCTGCTGAGGGCAGTGCTTCCCTCTCCTGAGGGTCATGCTCTCAATTTTTAGGATCATAGAATCATAGAATGGCCTAGGCTGGAAAGGACCTTAGAGATCATCTAATCCAACCTCCCTGTCATGGGCAGGGACGCCTCTCAACTAGATCAGGCTACTCAAGGCTCTGTCCAACTTGACTTTGAACACCTCTTGGGAGGGGCAGCCACAACATCTCTGGGCAATTTATTCCAAAGTCTTGCCACCCTCGTACTGAAGAATTTCTTCCTAAGGTCCAATCTAAATCTATTCTCCTTCAACATAAACTCGTTTCCCCTTGTCTTATCAGTGGACACTCTTGTAAAAAGTCCCTCCCCAGCCTTCCTGTAGGTTCCCTTCAGGTACTGGAAGGCAGCTACTAGATCCCCCCGAAGTCTTCTCTTCTACAGGTTGAGCGATCTCAGCTCCTGCAGCCTGTCCTTGTAGCAGAGGTGCTCCAGCCCCTGGATCATCCTTGTGGCCTCCTCTGAACACGCTCCAACAGATCCACGTCCCTCTTATGGTGGGGACACCAGAACTGGATGCAGTATTTGAGGTGGAGTCTCACAAGACCACTTCTCCTGATGAGGAGTGATGAGGAGTGGTGCCAGGAGGTGGCTAAGGGGGCTGGGACAGGCAGACCTCAGGCGTGCAAGCGTGGCGGTGCCCGGCTGGTTGTGGTTTCAGGGAAGTGGTTTCCTTTTTCTCATTTTTTTCTTTTCTTTTAAAAGCAGGCTTTTGCTCCAACTAAGTATGGTATTTTGAAGGAAATAATTTGTCTGTGTGTCCAAATCTTTACTGCTGTTTTAGGAAAACAATAATAAACAGCTGGTGTAAAAACAGTGTTGTGCTCAGGAGTGGAAAGTAATTATCAGGACTGAAACAGAGAGGAGCAGAACCACGTACGCATTGGGTATATTTGCTTGAATTAATGACAGTCTGTTGTTTATTTTTATAAATTGATTTTGCCCAGATCAGTGACATCTTCAGGATGCTAATGCTAGAGCTGCAGTGTTTAATGGGCAGAGATATTTCCATGTCAGCCTGGCCCACCTGGCTGCTCTGTGTACAGGCCAACATGTGCAGTTTACTTCAAAGACAAAAATAAGGCTGCTTCATTACTGCCAGTTGTCAACTGACACGGCGAAGAAAACGCAATTTAATTTCTTTCTCGCCTCTTGGAGGGGTTCTGTTGAGGTAATGGTGGTGCTGCATGTGTTGCTGGTGACTTGCTCTTCTGAGAAGGATTTCTGATTTTTAACAAGCTGCTTGGCATGAGGCGATCTAGCTGCAGGCCTCTGGTGGGCAATCTGTTCCCCCTGCCTTCGCAGTGGGTCGACGTGTGGTCGCAACACCAGAAATTAAAAGCTGCGCTTCTGTTTTCGGGGTAGGAAGGGCAGTTGTACTTGGGATGTGCTGTATTTTATTGTATTGCCAAAGCATGTTATAAATGTGAAGTAGCATCACTTACCCTCTTTTTATACTCACAAAGCAAAATGATGGGCGTTAAGTGCTTTGCACTAGACCGAATGATGAATCATCGTTGTAGAAGGACACATGAAATGATGTCAGGGTTCCCTTCTGGCCCATAATCCACAAATGAGTGCAGGGATAGATTTTATTTGGGGTTTTTTTCACCCTAGTTTTATGATCTATCAGCTGACTTGAGTCCAGAATTTAACTATTTCAGGGAGTAAGTCATGCTGGAAGATTGTATTTTGGACTTTTTTTCCTCCTCATTTTTAAACCCACTGTATCCTTGTGGCTGATGCCAAATTGCCTTATGTAAGGAAAAAATACTATATAAGGATAACGGAGCTTGAAACTATGTCTGCTTGCTGTTGTTGTTGATACGGACCCACGTTATTGGCCAGATTTCTGTAATGTAAAGTTCATTGCCTACTAAAATTCTTTATTTACCTAACAACGAAAGAATTGTCTGTTCCTGGCAGTGCCACTTCTAAAAACTTTGTTGAATTAGATTATTATGTTAACCAAAACTTAGTGTGAAATAATACCACGAACAGTTTTATTTCACGATAGGCCCAGTACAGTCTTCAAAGAATAATACAAGATTTTATTTGGCAGGTGAAAGGAGAATGGGATAGATGTAGTCACTCTGTTATGTGGTTCTTAAGTAGAGTAGGGATGTGTTAATAATTTTTTTTTAAAACTTTCTGGTTAGAGTGAAATAAAGAAGCAATGTTACTTTTTTTTTTTTGGCTGAACTTCCTTTTCTGTGAATTGTTTAACCTTTCAAGCCTTTTCAGTGCAGCAGATACTGCTAACACAAGTTCCAAATGGGTGTTTTTTCCAGTTTATATAGCCTTTTTTTGCGATTGGATAGGATATTAAAAAATAATAATGAAAAACCCAAACACGAGTGATCTCTCTTCCTCTAGTTATTTGAAAGGTTGTATTAACTCTACTCATATTTCATAATTTCCCTGGCAGTTGACTATGAAATTTGACCTATTTAAATGGTTTTACTGTACTACATTTCCTGGAGACCTTTCAAGATAATTTGCTTCCTAATCTAAATTTAACAGTTACATAAACCACATTTTGGAGACTTAGAAATTTTTACCTTCTGCCTCTGCCTTTTTTTTTTTCTTTTTTTTTTGGTAGACAAGCCATATTGTAAAAATATAAGTATAGAATTTTAATTTGATTTCCATGTAGCTTGTCATTTGGTTTTCATACATAGATGCTGTTTTTCTTTTTAATAAGATAAAGTACGTTATTTTTTGTCCCACTTGAAAGTTTCCTCAGAGCTGTGGCCAATTCCGTTTTCGTTAGTCTATTTTAAACTGTGAAGAAATAAAATCTCACAGGTCTGTGATATATTTGTGTAACAGTCCCTTGAATGTCTTGGTTGACTTTTCGTTCTGTGTGGGTCTTAACTGAGTTACTGAGTAACGTATGGATATGTTTAACCTTCCTTTGTAACAGACTGAAGCTACTCCTTGGAGATATTGTTTTGTTCAGAAATCTTGGCTGGATTTAAGGATTCATTTTATACACTTGTCACTGGTGTCTTGCCTAATATGCTGTGTGAATTCAGACTCTGAGATACCTCATCTTTCTTTCCACTAGCTTGCGTTACTGATGAACTGCATTGAGGAACGTGTCAGAACAAGAGGATAAACTCAATAGTTTATTTGGTGAATTTAGTTGTTCACTCTGATGCAGACTGAAAGGGAAAAATGTTTGTTGCTGTCATTTCTCCAGGTATCTGAAATGAGTTTTTGCTTTGAATAAGACTCTGAAATTTTGTTAACTGTCTGCTGTTTATGTATGCTGTTTGACTGATTGGGTTTTTTAAGTAATGCATGGTAACTAGCTTTTTGGTCATGAAAGTCCGTTAAGTCAGTGCCTTGATTTTCCTTGGGGAGGTGAGAGAATGGTGGTAGAGACAGGTGCCTGCTTCTTGTTCACTTCAGCAGTGCAGATATTTGTGAATAAGCAAAACAGAGCAAATTTAGAAATCATTAATTATAAAACATCTCCCCTAGATTTTTGAAAATAACCAGTTTAGTCAGATTCTTTCATGTGCTGGCTGATATGTTGATTGTTCTTAGCCTGGGATCCATGTTGAATAGCCAGGTGAGCGCTTGGGTGGCTTTTTCCTGGCTTTTCTTGAAAGTGCAGTGAGGGATCCAACATTGCTTTTGGCTCCAGGGTGAAGTTTTTAACATAAGCAGCAGCCTTGAAGAAGCCTGGCGAATGCTGGCAGTGCCATGTTGCTGCCTGTGACTGGGGAGAGTGCATTTGCTGAGTTTATTTTTTTTGAACACTCAAAGGGTATCTTGACCTGTCTTGGGATGTTTAGGTGACAGCAGGGAATGAGGCTGATTTTAAGTTGTGGTTCTTGTCTTAAGCTGTTGTGAGCAGATCAGGGATGTTCACGCAATGTGGCTTGACAGGGCAGAAGTGCAATAAGTGTGGAATATGGTTCGAATTTAGGAACAGCTCTGGTAATTGATATTAAAAATGACGCCAGAAAATGTCCCATTGCAGTAACTGCATAGAGAGTTGAATATCTTTTTGCTTGTGACATACCAGTTTCTGCATGCCCCTTCTGTATTTTTCATTTCAAAGATCACTGAAGGTGAATATGTTGTCATACAAGCAATCGATCAGCTGTTAGTCCTGTGATTTCGAAAAATAGAAAAGTTTTAGAACAAGACATAGAATCATAGAATTGTAGAATGGCCTAGGCTGGAAGGGACCTTAGAGATCATCTAGTCCAACCTCCCTGTTTTGGGCAGGGACACCACCTCTTGACTAGACCAAGCAACACTTGTTATGTACTTATTTTTAGTGATAATTTAAAGTAATCTATACTTGACCATAAAACTTGAGCATATTTCAAATCCGCAGGCACAGCACCACTACTTAACTTTTCAAGGTAGTGAGAATTGTTACAAAGTGACTGAGAAATAAGGATTTTTCTTAAGGCTTTTTGTGGGGAGTGGAGTCACGTCTTTTATTCTGCATCAACATTTCAGTGTTGAGTTGCTTTACACTCCTTGCTTTTCTTAGCGTGTGCATTGGAGCTTCTAAATGCTAAAACTAAGTTGTCAAAAGTTCAAACAAAAAGTTGAGTGTGCACATTTGTACAACACCTGGATGAAGGCAACAGAAGTGGAAGGAGGCTGATGGCTTTATCTACTTGCTCTCTGGCATTTCCGTCATGCTCCTACTGACAGCTCACCTTTTCTTATTTTTTTTTCCTGTTTATGTAGCACCTATTTGAGGCTGCTATCTAAATTTAATTTTAAACTATTATGTGGAAGAAAATATTTCTTACAAAAATTTACTACATTTTTCATTTTGTGTATAAACATAATATTGTTATATGCCATGTCTCATTCATTATAACTGATACTCTGAAGTGGGAAAAGGGCTCATGAATTTATTTCTCACCTTCTCATTAAGTCTTGATGCACATGTTGAAAAAAAAAATCAATTGCTCTCCTTTATTGTAGGCTTTATTGTCACCATAGTTTTCAAGGGTGAGGTTAGAAAAGGAGTAAAGGTAGCATAGATGAGAGATTGCACCCATTTCTGTGGAGTTTTTGATTTTGCTAGTTTAGTTTGAGGTTTTGATATGCGTGGATTGCCCTGTCTCTCAACATTCAGCCCTTCTAGGGATGCGTATGTGTTTGAAAATATATATATATAAAAAATAATTTTTTTTAAAACTTTACAAGTGCTAAAATATACATGTGATAGGAGAAGCCGGAATTGAGGCACAGAGTTGCTTGCGGTCTTGCTCTGAACTGTATCACCCAACTAATAGTGTCTTTGTCAGGAGCTGAGGGACCAACTGGAGGGTGCTGGACTCTGTGGAGGGAATTGGACTGAAGGTTGGAAAGATTTCCATGTTGGGGGGGTCTGGCTCTGCATCTCTCGTCTTTCTGAACTGAGTGTCTGCTTATTCTTCCGCATCTTGCGAAGGCAGGCGAAGGAGTGAGGTGGGAGCTTTTCCACAAAATGGGTATTACTTTGAGATCCGTCTGTAACTGGCTAGGGAGAGCAAAGCTTGTTAGTGAGTCTCCTGGATGAGCCCTCGCGCTTTGGGGTGGAAGGGAGCTGGAAATTGTGTGCCAGGTCCCAGTGAATATGAGGTGCAGCAAAGGAGTCTCCTGTTAAAAACAAAAGTGAAGCCCCCTGCAGAGGTCACTCTGAACGATGCTGAAGCTGTTGCTCCTTCATCACGTGGGGGCCTGCGACAGACTTGTAGCGTGTTGGTCACTTGAGTAACCTGTCTGCCTTATTCACTGCTGTTGCAGTTAACATTGCTGCAAAAAATCAGACAGGAATCCAGTGTTAGTACTATTTGGGGCTTTTACCCTGAGTGACTGCTTTTTCTGTTGTTGTCTGCTGTGATGGAGTAGTAAATTTCTTGTCTGAGCTGCTACAAATCCACTTCTCAAATACAACTTTCTAATTTATTTACTTTTTTAGGTTTGGTTATGGCTTTGTGTTTGTTGGTTTGTGTTTTTTCTCTTACATAATTGTTGGCAGAGGTACGGGCTCTGTTCTGAGGTTTTTGTTACCCTTGCCGTTTCTGTGTAGGCTGTCTTTGAAGTAGCCATCTCCTCTCTGCTTTCCCAGTTGCCCAGGCAGAAGTCCAGGCTTCCTGGGTGTTCCCTCCTGCAGTTGTCTCTCTCAACCTTTAGTTTGACCCTGATTTAATTGAGTGTTCATGTTGCGCTCTGCAGATAGCCGGCTTTAGTACAGAGTGAGAATGTTTTTATTGCTGCTTGTTTATATAGACTGTAAGAGATGAGAATCGCCTGCCGTAAGCTTTCAGCGCCTTTTAACAACTACTCAAAAATTCATCTGAACATAAAAACGAAGCAAGCAGCAAGCGCTTGCCTTTCTTGCTAAGAAGTGGAAGCGAGGAAAGCCACTCGACACACCTGCATGCAGCTTTTTGTTGTCTCCCAAGGTCTTGTAACACGCGTGCTGATCTGTAAGCCAGGGCTGTTTAGAACTAAAGGTTTCAAGCAGAGAAGGTGGTGGTGTTGGCAGAACCTGCTCCGTCCTAGGGAGAGTTGTGTGCTTCAAGGGCCTGGGTTTGGCTGCTGGAGTACAAGCTCTCATATAGGCAATGCCATTGTATTTGCTCTTGATTGAAGTCCATGTCCCTAAAATTACATCAGCTGGCAAGATGAAGGCTTGTCTTCTAGTTTTCCCCTCACTAGCTGGCAGATAACTTCACATCTGGTGCCCCCAAAACATGCACAAAGGCAAGCTCTTCTGGCCTTTTTCTTTGATGGTCTTCTGCCCATCAGACAGCTTTTGCCTGAGATATTAGTGGAAGTTTCTTCATCTGGCTGGTGCCTGCACAGGCTGCCTTACATTGCTAGCTGGGAATGAAGTCCTGGGGTGTTTTGGGGTATTTTGGTTTTGATGCATATCTTCTCTTTGACACTCGTCTTTGTATACAGTGTGGCTGCCTTGCCTCTCCAAGATTGCTTGAGCTATGAGAAGGTGAATTAGTGTGAAATTGTTATATAATGGGAGGTTATAGCTTGACTTAGTGATACAAATGAGACTTCTGGATGTCTTGTTCTGTTGACCACTCTGTGTGTGTCTGTACTCTCTGTTCAGGTTTAATAACTGACCTAGGAGTTCTGTATTTACCTACTTGAAAATGGCATGCATTGCTTCTTTTTTCAACTTGCAGGGGTGTGGGCAATGTCTTTTTGTAACAGATAAGTCAAAAGGATTGTTTTAAACTTTGAGTGAGCATTGCATTTAGGTTCGGTAAACTCGTTCTCCTAAATATAAAGGCTGCTGAAAAATCCCACTAAATTAAACGCTTATGCTGCAAACAATTCAATTGCAATCTCTTCAGAGCCTTTGGACAGGCTTCTCTTATCTGGAAATCTTGTTTATCTGATGGTTTTTGGATAACCTCAAGACACGTGCAGTAACTAATGTGGAGCATTTATGGGATATTTAGCTGTGTTGCTTTTTTTTTAGTGGTATGTGATTTTGTACAAGAAATGAAGCTGCTTACGTTTCAGTTGTGTTCAGGCTGGTACTTCTAATACTGCAGGCATTTCAGGCTCAGCTGTCTGTAACCTACTTTGTGCCCATCTTCTGCATTTAAAAAGAAGAAAGTTGTCTATTCTTGCAGAATCATGTTTTACTTTAATGATTTGCTCATTCAATCCATTAAAAAGATGGAGGTGATTTTTATTTACTATAATTAAAACCTACTATTGGTTCTTATTTAATAAACTGAATATTACAGAATGGCAGGACTTACAAGAATGTATATGGATTTCTCTTGGCACTTGTTTAGAGTATATAGCTGATGACTGTTTTGATCTTTCTTTTATTAGGTAGCGATGCAGAATTTTCTTCCCTTTTTCTCTATACACTCTGCATGTTCCAAAATCAGTTTCAAAACCCTCAATACTTTTTTTTTTTTTAAAGGAATTGGTGCAGGGCCACGGAGGGATTTCTCAGTGATACCCTTGATCACTTCCCAGACTTCTGAAAACCATATTTCTTATGAACTAAGCGGTGATCATACCATACAAATTAAATGGCATCAGTCACAATTTTCTGTGATTGTCCCTATTTAAAACCTGTCTTTTGTTTTGCATGGATGCTTTTGGATTTCTTTTCTTTTTTTTTTTTCTTTTCTTCTTCTCCTTAGGTGATTTATATTTCTAAATCCTTGCCTTGCTGTGCATCCACCTTGTTTCCTGGCCTCCACCCGTGTCTCAGCTAGCGACTGCCACCATGGCAACTCTTCCTCTGGCTGAACAGATGGGACATTGAGCCTCCTCGGAGAGCAGAGCCCCGCTCACGCCCTGCCGGGAATCAGCTGGCGGGTTGCAGTTCTTTCTGCAAAATTACGAGCAAGCCCTGCCCAGCAGAGGCATGCCGGTTTTGAGGGTGCTCGATTTTGCAAATAACACCGCGGTCTGATAGCTGCTTGCAGAAATCGAACGCAGGGGCCGGACTGGGATTATTGCTGTGCCTTAAAGCTCTTCAGAGGAGCTTCGCCTTCAGTGGGAAGAGCTTGGCGTCAGCCAGCAGCCGGTGATTTTCTGGTAGAATGGTTGCCATCAACTTTTTTTTTCTCTTTAGGATGCGTCAGGATGAAACGCCACAGGCATCTAAGCACCAGTGACAGTTCAGACAATGAGAGTGAGTAATACCTACCCGTTTTTCTTTGGTCTGTCACCCCCTTGTGGTTTCCTTCTGTGGTTTGAGGGCAAACCGTTTCACCTCTTATAATTAAAAAAAAGTGTTTCTTTCTTGATCTCTTTTTACATTCTGCAGTCTTTGGTGTTCTGAATCCTGTTATGGGAGGAAAATGAGGTGAAAGATCCTGTAAACCTGGGGAGAGTTTTAAATCTACTTAGAGCTTGAAGAAAAACTTGTGTGTCTTTCCCTTTCAGAGTTGGGAAAGAAATCTGTAATTTGTTGTTGTCTCTTGTTGTGCAGAGCCTCAACTTTAAAATTACTGGGGGTGGCAAGCTATTGGAGCATTTGTATGTTAGAGTATATTTTTATATATATATATATACACACACACACACATGTATATCTACTATATATATAGTAGATATAACCAGTTTACTGACTATTATGTTATCTTACACTGTTTCCTGATCGATTGCAGTTTGGTCTGTAATACAGTTCAGTAAAGTTACATTTTAAATGTTCCTTGGCAGACATCTGCTTGAGGTTGCATCTTCCCATTTTATCTGCACAAAACCTTGTATGACAGGGTCTTGTTTGTTTCTTATAAACCTGTGCCTACCTAATGACTCTATACATAATTGATGATTCATTGTCATACTCCTTGGGAGTCATCGGTGTATCCTGTACTGAAATAACATCTTGCCCAGAAATGTCTAGACATCACACTGTGATTTTTTATTTTTTTTTCATCTTTCACCAGCATGCTTTAGTTTTCTTGTTTGTTTGGGGATTTTTAGCAGTTGTGTATACTCTGTCCTTGATTTTGCTCCTCCTATCATGTTAGAAAGGAAATGAAGAAAAGCGGTCTGCCTGCTTGTTTCTGTTTACCCATGCTTGTATTGGGCAGAGCAGAATGTACCCATAAACTCCATGTGCTGTGGTTTTACAAAGAATGAGTGGAACAGGAGGACCTGTAATCAAGCCTACAGACTGCCTAAGAGTTTTTGCCCACGTCTTGTCAAAAAATTATGATAATTTAAGAGATTGGAGTGCATTGTGTTTTACTGGAAAATTAATTGAAATAGGCTATAATGGTTTTGTTGTGTTTTTTTTACAGGTCCCTCTACTTCTTTTTCTTCTTGTTCTAAATACAGGAGCAAGTCAAAAACACCAGCAAATGAACAAAAGAAACCTGCTGAGGTAAGAACCCAGGTTAAAGATTGGTTGCTGGTAGTTTTTTGTCATGTATTTTTCATGTTTCTAAGCCTTGAAATAGTGAGCTTTGAACTAGTGCCAGCAAGTCCTTTTGTCACCTGTCAAATTCCGTGAAACTGTTGTTTTCCCCACTGTGTGAGTATTACAGGAGCTCTGATGTTTGATGTCCCAAAATGACTTATGGCATTTGTCGACAGTGACATGTAGTTCTTTCTTCTCCTGAATTTTAGTCTCGTTTTGAGATGGAAGTAGCTGGGATGGTATCTTAGGATCTGAGAGCATGCGACAAAAATAAGTGGTTTGGTTGTATGTGTGTGAGAAAGATTCTTTCTGCTTTAGGATGAAACAGTGAGGTGCTTAAGGGGACAGGATATGTACCAACAGTGCTTACCCATCTGCTACTTTGTTACTCTTGGCTTTTTGCCTTCAATAAAGCTTTTTTACTCTGTCATTCTTACCTGTAAGGATCGCTGCACCTGTCACCACTGTCACTGGATCTGTTTTCACCAGTTGAATAACTTGGCATTTCTGCACAACCCAGTGCCCAAATCCATCCTATTGCCCATTCCTTGGTAGCCCTTTTTGGGGAGGATTTGTTAGCTGCCTTCTCCAGATTTGATGCTTGCTTTCTTAAGGGTAGAAGTCAGATAATAACTGCAAATGGGAGAAGTGTTTCTTGTAGGTAATTCCCTTTACTTGATACCACATTCCCTAAGAGTGAGTCCTTCAACAGGCTAGTATGACTCTTGATGCCTGAGGTTGCTTCAAAAAAGGCTGACAAAACCCACTTTTCTTCTCTAGAATGTAAAGCTTTTGAATTATGTCACAGACCTGATTTTGTGTTTTGTACCTGCAGCTTTTTACCTACTTAGATACTACTGTGAGAGGCTGCATAAACTTACATAGATCACGCTTATATGGCAAAAGCTACTTGTTAAATATGAGTTTGGTTTGGTAAGAACAAAGTAAATGTAAACTATCTACATAATGTTTTGTTTACAGCCACCAAGAAGGTTAAGAAAAGCCTACTGTGCTTTTTTTTACTTTTACAATGTTGGTCTGAGGATTATGGGTCTGTAAGAATTTTAATCTTAAAACAGCTCGTGGCTACTGAGGTCTTGTAATTGTTGCTTATGTTTGCTTAGACAGTAGCTTTGCTTTTAGCCAAGCTAGCCAAAGGGGAACTGAAACACTCTCCCTGCCAGACTTGTTGCTCTTTCAGATACACCTCAGTGCCAGTCCCTTACCTATCCTGTCTTGCTGCTCAGCCATCCAGCTTCTTTCTGGTATCTCCTCCTCTTAGGGATTGTCCTGCTCCTGTTCTCCTTGCCTTTGCTCTCTGCTGTCTTTATCTGCATATGTACATTATAAACAAAAGTTATGAAGATGTGGCCTATGTATATAGCATAGAATTGTTCTGCTTACATAACTTCTAGGAATTAAAATGAGCAGTGTTTTCAATTCCTCCTACTGAGATCTTTGCTGAATTCTAACTCTTCTAAGACAAAATCTTGAGCCCTCTAATGCTTGGAAATATGAAACTTTGAAGAACAAAATCTGCAATATACACTGGGAATTAGAAAGGTTGTTTTCTAACATCATCCTCGCAGTAATGCTGGCATCTTTTTCATTTAAGATCCCCCTCCCAGAATAAAAAGAAAGAAAAAAAGAGATAAAGAAATCTCAAACTTTAGAATATGTCCACTCTTGGAGGAGTGTTGCAAATACAATATTTAAAAGAACCCTGGAAAAACAATAAAGTCCTCTGGGAAAAGGAATGGAAGGGAAGGTGACAGTAATAATCTCTACTGCTTGAACCTAAGACTCTTGGCTGTCCTTCCAATTTTTCCTTTCCTTCTGTGAGGAGCCAGCATTCCTTCCAAGCCCTTGAAAAGGATACACTGCAGAGTGTATTTCATGAAATGCTGTTGTCAGCAGAGCATTGAAATTGATTATTTACGCACCAAGTAGTGACAAGGGTGAAAAACAAAGACTGAAAAGAGACCCCACCATACATCCTTCCAATAATCATGTTGTAATTCCACAAGTTTTTTTGTAGTAAAAGTTGTCTAATATGTGTTAGACAGAAATTTAAAATTTCAGATTGACAGCATCCCTTTAGCAAGGGCTCTCTTTAACAAGTTGGCATGGCTCTCCTTTCATTCACCTCTCCTTGCCAGGCAGCAGGCTGTTTCTTGAGCTAGTGATGCAGAAAATATAAAAGGTCAAAACTATAAATAGCTGCTTGGGAATATTTTTGCTCATGGTCTTCATACATTAATTTTTCTTTCATGCCGGTAAGCCTAGCTTTCTCAATTAAATTGCATGTGAATACATAGGAGTTTTTCTGCTTCTTCAACCATGCCTAGCCCAACTTCTCTCTCCAAATACAAGCTCAGATTTGGTACCGTGACCAACAGGCAAGTTAGTGTATCTGTCAGTTGTTTCACAGGACTTGTCTGTATGTGCCTTGGTCCCCTGTGGTCGCCTATGAAAAATCATGGGTGGCTGCAGTTGAGGAGGACTGCGCTGCCTTGAATTGCCTCTCAGGTGCTTCGGAATGGAAACTGGTGCGAGGATGGCCTCAGCAGAGGGAGGTCATCTGGGGCTGCTGTGGGGCAAAGGCTTGCTGTGTTGGAATGCAAATGTCAAAGCGCATTCCCAGAGCCTGACTTGCCCTGGGGATTTACATCGATGTAGAAGGGATGTTACTGGGTCAGACCTGGGGTCCACTTACCCCATTCTCCTTGAGGAAGAAGGCGAGAACAAGGCAAGCCTGTAGCGATGCTTCGTCAGGCCATGATATTTCTCTGTGTTATTTCAAAAAGCAAGACCGTGGTGCCTCCCCATCTGGATTACGATCTATTACAAACCACTGAAATGGTGACTTGAAAAACTCTGCTATCCACTTAGCTTTAGCATTTACTTTGAATAGATAAGTTGAGTTGAGGTTACAGGTACACCAGTAGTGTAAGTGGTGACGGTTTTTCAGGCCCTTAGGATGACGCTGGCCACGTGCCATTCGTGGTGTTGCCCCTTAAGGATTTAAATGCAGCCAGGAGAGGCTCACAGGCCGAAGCAGTCAGCTGTGTGGGAGTAGCAGGGTAGGAGGCATTTGGATGCCTGGCTCATCGTGAAGCCTGTACATTGCAGTTTCCTGTCTCTGTGGAAGCTGCAGTAGAAAATCATGACAGAGGAGCTGGAATTATTTTGTTTTTCAGGGAAAACCTATTAGCTGAACTGTCCTGAATGACTGACCGTTTCTTTTCCCTTAGGCTAATGGGGTCACAAAAGAGCCTAAGAGATCTTTATGACACTCAAGCTTATATATATTTTTTCCAGTCCGCTCTAATAAAGGAATTAGCTTTGTGCTGTTTTTTTTTTTAACCCTTCACAGAATAAGATGGCAGTATTTTACTTCTATTTGCAAGTAGCATTTTGAATCTCACAACAAGAGTAGTTTTTAATCCCTCACTGCTGATAGGAGCAAATGAGTTGCCAAGTAAAATGTAGCTTGTTTTCTACAAATAAGTGGTGTGCTTTCACTACTTGGGTATGGGAAACTTTTTTTAGTGGCTTTAACTGCCGCGTAAATCGTAGGTCCTGATCCAGAGGAGGACCCTGTAAGACTAGACTCTTGACAGAAAATGGACTCTTTTTTGCAATTTGAAAGTGGTTTGTTTTGTTCTGTGAATGAATGGGCAGCAAGGTGAAATCGGATTGCTTTGCACTATGCCTAATAGAATAGGAGACTTACACTTATGCACGTGCATACCGTAGAGAATTCTGAATTAACTTGGACATCCATACAGGCTTCTCAAGACCTCTGGTGAATGCGCCTTATGCGTTTCAGTGTTTTTCCAACTGCTTGGGTTAGTAGATTTAAAAAAAAAAAAATACTTTTATGTAGGTCAGAGATGCAACCTTACTGGTTATTTTTATGATTTTTTTTTTTTTTTTTTTGCTTTGAGATACTGTCTCGATCTATTTGAACTCTTTAGCAAGAGGTGACCCAAATGCATAAGGGCATCGAAAAGCTTGCTTGTGAAAAGGCTGATCTTATTTTACCTTTGGATGTGAATGAGCAGGTGTAACAGCAAAGTATGAACGGTCTGAAAACAGCGAAGCTAGAGCTTCAGTCCTGCCTGTCCTTATGATGGAAGATTTGGGGAGGAAAGGCTGTGGGAGGAAGAGTGAATGAGGCCAAAAGTTAAGAAATCTGTAGCAATTAAAAGGATATCCTTTCCATGCAACATGTAATTAGACTGTGAAGCTCATCTGCTACAGGAAGTTGTTGAGACTGAGAATTAAACAAGATTAAAAAAAGAAATTGGACAGATGAGAACGAGTACAGATTTTTCTAAATATCTGTATAAATTAGTACCATTAAAAAAACTGATTATTAGGATTAATCCCAAAATCCAAAGCTTATGTCTGATTAGCAACCAGAAGGAAACTTGACGTGTTCTTACACATTCTTCTGGCTCATGAGATACTGTCAGAGATATGATGTTAGGTGGAGTTGATTTAGTATCTGATTTTCTGGCTTTTTCTATACATGCTTGTAAAGGAGGCTAGGAAGATTCATGGCTACTTAAAAGAGAAGTACAATACTTTATTTGCTTGAGTCCTGGATAATCCATAAAAATAGTTTTAATGAGTAGAGTTTTGAACTTTAGGATTTACTGCAGTGCATGTCCAAATTGTGTGGATGTTTGAGAACTACAAAATTAATGCTACACTTATTCCTGTTTGTGTCCCAGCTTTTTCTAACAACTTGGTCCAGTCAGTATACCTTTCTGGAACTGTGTCTTCATTTCCTTTTTAAACCTATATTGCCTCTCATTGACTTTGCTGCCCAAAAAAATGCCCAACCAACCAAAGAAAAAAAAAATCCCACACTGTCTTGAGTCTCTGGACTTCTCTATAATAAGTTGGTTTAATTCAGAAACTTCATGCCTAGATTTCAACATATTAATGAGAGAAATTCTACCTCTTCTGGATGAGCCCACTGAATTTTTTTCTTTAGAGCTTCATCCTCTGTAAATGAGCAGTCTCTTGCACATAGTGTGAAACACCTATACAGTGATTTGGCTGTGCTCAGGTACTATATGGCTATATTGCATGAGTAATAGATCATAATAAAGTTTGGCTTTTTTTATTATTTATGAGGTGATTTTAGTTACAAACTGCTGCTTTATTGAATGTGTTTAAATTTTGCTGAGGGTGTTCTGCTTGATAGTTACACTAGTAGAATAAGTAAGTTTTAATGCTTACCGGTGTTTATGGGAGTAAAAATGTTACTAGATCCTTTCAAAGATGAATAAAAGAAGATGATTTGACCTCAAACATGGTGAAAAATTCTTGTGTAATTTACTTCACAGAAAGCGTCAGCTGTGGTTTGAGTGTTTGACGCCTGGAATGTCGAAGTTGGCTTTTGAGATGGGTTGTGAAGGAGACCAGAAATCCAGGAAAACACTGTTTTAGCTTTCTGTAGTTTGAAAGGATATTGCCCCTCATTCCACACTCTTTTCCCTGAAAGATTTCTGACAGTATACTCTTGTGGGAGGACAGAATGGGACGTAGTAGGTCCCTCCTGCCTTTTAAAAAATCACACCTCTGCGTTTCTGGAGCAGTGGATCTTCTTTGTGCCCACTGCTTAGGGAGTCAGAACTGAAATGCTGTTGCTGACTGGCTCAGCTCAGGGCTCTGCCAGCCCAGGGGAGACCTTGAGACTGAAGCAATTAGATGCAAATCCAGCGGGAATCCCGCTCTGATTGTGGCACCAGAGCACTTAACTGGTGATTTACTTAAACCTTTGAGGTGTGTTTCCTGGTGTGACCAAGGCACCTGGGACAAGGGCTTTACCCTTCGCTGGGCGTTTGTAAGCAGGTGATCAAAGCACCCTAAGGCTCTGAGAGTGATACAAGAAGAAATACTGATTTTCTTTCCAATCTCAAGAGATGACACAACCCATTTGTTTTCCCACACATATGTGTTTGGGCAAGATGAGGTGAATGAGCAATGACATCGGTTGGCTTCAGTATTAGCTTGCAGAGGGTTATTGGAAAAAGTATTTTTTTTCCTGCTCTTTTTTTCTCCTTTTTTTTTTTTTCATATGGTTTTAGATTTGCAGTGGTCATGAACAAAAGGTGCCTGACGGTCTGTGCAAATCTGGTGTTTGAATTGTTCAGCGAAGATCGGGTTTGTAGAAGGCTGTTGTGTTGTCAAGACCCTCTCTCTGTCTTCGATGCTAATATTTTTTGGCAATTCTCTATAGCATTACTGGTATCTTCTCTGATAACTTTAGTGGGTAAAGATACTTCACACAGAATAGTGTTGTTTCACAGGCTTGATTTTTATTATTTTTTTTTCATAGAATAAGCACACAAGAGTCCTGTGAGGAAGACTATATATTGAATTTTTGTAGAGTGTTTCCAGAAGGAGTTCAGGTTAAAGTCACAGACTGCTTTTAGTGAAGCATTTATAAACAGATTCTAAGGAGTTAATTTTCCTTGGACATATGCTCTTCTAACGTAATTTCCCATATTTGGACTCAGAAGCCTGAAAAACAAATCTAACATACAAACCATATCTTTCCTTCCACAGCTCCACAGTATTGTTGTTGCTTCATGTGTTAATGCAGTGAGAGGAGCAGAGCATCCTTATTTCTGGAGAATTTAGCTGTTAAAGGTTTTGGAGTCAGAAGTGCATCTCTGCAGAGGTGACTAGGAAGTTCTCATTGCCTCAGCAAATCCAGGCAGACTTTTACTGCAGAGCAAAAAGCTAATCTTGACCAGAGAACAAGCCCGAGCTTTAAAACTTAGACTTTCTCAGCAAAACACCTAAGATTATGATGATGGTGATGATGACTACTATTATTATGGTGACATAAGCAAACACATTTTTCATTGATGTCACTCGCTCAAAGTGCTGTGCTGTATTCAGCTGAAACTAAAAATTCCTGGCAGCAAAATGAAAATAGCAAGCTCATACCAAGTAGTCTTGCATGCTAAGCAGGCCTAAAATTTCTATCTTCTTTCGTGCTTTCATTTGCTAAAAATATTTTTTTTTTCAAGAATCTTGCCGTCACACAGTAACTTCTGCGAATGCTCGCAGCGGGGGGGGAGTTCCCCGTTTCTGTGTGTACAGACCTGGCTCTGGCAGCTGCGGTCGGCTGCAGCTCGGCTCGGCAAGGCCCTTCTCTGTCGTGGGGAGGGCGCGCAGCGTTAGCAGAGCCCGCTCTCGAGGAGTGATGTCTGGATGGGAATGCCTCATTAGCTTAGGCCTTCCCAATATATATGATATTACATATTATATTAAAGTTGAAGGGTTGTGTTCTGCCTATGGTAAATCATAAAACTGGTTTTGCGTAACGGGAAGATGGCCACCGTGTCCTGGTTTGAGCTAAACAGAACCAATTCTGTTCAGTGATTTTATTTTTCAGCTCAGTCTCTTCTCAGAGGCTGCACTTTCTGAAGTCAGCAGCATGTTTTGCAGACAGTGTGTGCTACTGGCAGTGATAACACCTGATGTTTACAGTTACTGCCTGGGATTGGGATGCAGACAGGCTCCTGCTTATACTTATTCCTGTAGTGACCAAGGCCACTGCTGGCTCTTGTGTGCCACACTGGGGGTGCCCGGTAGTGAGAGGGGTCACAAGGAAGTAAAAGGTTGCACGTCTGGTGAGTAACAGGCAGGACAGGTGACCAACAAGAGTATTCCATTCCATGTACGTCATATTTAGTATAAAGCTGAGGGATCACAGGGATTAAGCCCTCTTCTTAAATGGACAGTGTCCAAGGAAGATCTTCTGCCTTTGATCCCAGTCCTGAGTTCCCAAATCCAGCTGCTGTGCCAGGTTCCCCGCAGCCGCTGAGCCTGGGGCTTCCCCAGTGCCGCTTGCTCTGCAGCATCAGTGGGGATTGCTGTCGGGGGAAGGAATCAAGTTCAATATTGGGTTTGTATATATTTAATTATTTTAATTCTTTTCTTATCAGTACTATTACTGTTTTATTAATGCTGATTTAGGTTTCTTTTTCAATCTGTAAGTCTCTGTTTCATTCCTTTTCCCTTCCCGTTTGGGAAGGGTGAGGGGATAGAGAGCATGTGTCAGCATTTAGTGGCCGACCCAGCCCTAACCCTCAATACACAGCACTTCATGGGCTAACTGTGAAAGCAAAGGTGGTCCTTGCCAAGAGGAGGGTATATGCTGTGGAGTGGACTAGTCCTTGCTACGTAGTAAAAGAGCTTCATTGTTTTTCAAACAAGTGTCCAAAAAGAAACAACCACTAGGAGAAGCCGGCTAGCTAAATCCTGAAGGTATGTGTCTGCTCTTGGTTGAGTTGGCTCAGTTCATAGCCTTGAGGCTGACTGCTGAAGTAAAATTTACTGGATTTGTCAGAAAACTCTCTTTGGGTTCCCCTGAGTGTTTTGGTTTACTTGCACAACAAGGGAAAACAGAGTAAGCGCTCTCATGTGTTGTGCTCTGAGAGTATTTTACTGTTGGAAGATCATGCTTAGCCATACGTGAAGAAATGGAGAATGAGAGCTAGAGATTTAAATGATTCCAAGCATGTGCAGGAAATACTCAATTGCAGTGTTACTACAGGTATGAGTAGGCAGTTCTTAGGAAGTCTTGGTCAAGTTTTGGTGTTCCTTAAGGTTTCAACAGTCATGTTTATATTGGTGAAGGCTTTGACCTTCAGTGGCACCTTTATCGTAAATTTTTGAAATATGAAGCAGATAACTTAATATTGCAGTGTGGTGATGGTGTGGTCAGTACTGTACAACAGTCAAAAAAATAGCATTTTTCATGTAGTGTTTAAAAAATAGTAGGCTTGATGTGAAGCGCTCTAGTTCTGTATTCTGTCAGTGGCTTAAAAGGTAGTTTGTAAAGCACTTACCTGAGATAAGGTTTGAGGAGTATCTGTTCTGGTAAATAAACCAGCCATTGCATTTCTCATTTATTGGATTATTTTTTCCTTCTGGAGTTCTTTGGAATTGTGCCACGTTAGTGTTTCTCATAATCCTGGTTCTGTACCTGTAACACAGAAAATGGAATTGCCCTTTTAGTGGCATAAATCACTTTACATTTCATTTTTGGTGTGTACACTTACTGCTCGGAAAAAAATGGATGCTTGCAGTCTTAATGCTTTCACTCTTGTCATTCAGATTTTAATACAAGCCTACTGGCTGTACCTGAGGGATTTTACACAGAAGATGACAGCGAACAGTCTGGTCTGAACCAAAGCAGATAACACATCAGTGGCAAATAAGAGAGCCTTGAGTCTGTGGTTCTGAGTCCTCTCAGTCAGGTTGCTCTCCCAGCAGCCCACGTGCAATGGTGCAGTTGTAGGATGTAACGAAGTAATACTGATGTTCCAGGCCACTGGCTGCCTATTTCAATACCTGCTTTTAGCATAGAGCCTTTTAAAATAATGTTTACTTGATGATTTCCAAGAACAGATGAGAATTTTTGCAGTAGGCATAACCGGTCTGGTGCTGTCAAATTGAAAAGGGTACACAAAGATACTTGGCTCTGAGAGACTTTATTACTCTTCTGGCTATAAAACTGAATTAGGAAGAAGAGAGTTCAACCTGCCGCAGCTTATCGCCGGGATATTTCCCATTTCGTTTTATTGCCCTTTGAGGATTTGATTCCTGGTTCCGATAATACTGTTAATTAGTTGTGGTGTCTCCCTAACACCAAGACACCAGTCACTGTTCCGCTTTTATGAACGTTGAACTGATGCAGTGTAGCAGTGGAGAGAAAAAAACTCGGGAAGGATGCACATGCCCTTTATTTAAATTGTATGCTCCTGTATTTAACATTGACCTTAGGTAAGTTTTGAGATGACTGACAATCATGTTGGCACGCTCGCAAGAGCTTAATCTTCTTGAGCCAAGAGTTGAGTGTTGTGGCTGGAGGTTTGTCACTGATGTGTTTGCTTTACTCCACGGCTGTTTCGTCGTGTACATTTGCTAAAGGGTGCTGAGGCCGGGTTGTGTTGTTGGGGTTCAGGCAGAGAGCAGTGCAGGTCTCGTGTTTCAGCAAAGGCCACTGTTCATCTTTGGTCCTGGAGATCCTGACCAGTGAAACTTCAAGTGGTTTTAATAAACAAACAAGTGCCTGTACATCAATTTCTCCATGGCAACTGTTTGTAGCCCATGATGAATATGACAGTTTGAAGTAGCTAAACTGAATGAAGGAAAAGGGTAGGCTACCTTGTATCTAAATTGGGTTAAAGCCTGCAGACTGGCAAGTAAAATAAGCTGTTTGAAAGTGATATGGTGAGGAGTCTTAAATGAAATGCAGGCCTCCTTTGCCCTCTCCCTGGTGGCCTGTTAACAGCCTTCTTCCTTCTAATTAGTCTTTGGGCAACAGCATGCTTTTGAGTTAGCATAAACTTCTTGTCATAGTACACTTGATACACTCAGAGTTAAAAATCTAGGTAGTTTCAAATTGACTTGTGTGTGTATTGGTACTCTTTAAAAAACATTATCAGAGTATTATGGGGGGCTGGTTAGCTCAGTGGTTTGAGCGCAGTGCTGACAAGGACCAACACCGAGCTCGCGGGTTCGATTCCCGCTTGGTCCCCATCTGTTACCTGGTCTAGTCGGGAGGTGGTGTCCCTGCCCAAAACAGGTAGGTTGGACTAGAT
The DNA here is from genome assembly GCF_000703405.1 of Apaloderma vittatum. Taxonomy (NCBI): domain Eukaryota; kingdom Metazoa; phylum Chordata; class Aves; order Trogoniformes; family Trogonidae; genus Apaloderma; species Apaloderma vittatum. Next base: position 45,794 of record NW_009717757.1, read on the forward strand.
GATCTCTAAGGTCCCTTCCAGCCTAGGCCATTCTATGATTCTATGATTCTATATACACTGTCTCAGTGTAGATTAAGAAAAATGCCTACTGCTTCCTTCAGCACACAGTCTTTCTCAAGCCACTCTTTCTCCTGGTGTTTCTTGCAGGTGTTCCGCAAGGATCTCATTAGTGCCATGAAACTACCAGATTCTCACCATGTCAACCCTGATGAATATTATATCTTTGCGGACACGTGGAAGCAAGAATGGGAGAAAGGGGTTCAAGTTCCAGCCAGTCCAGAAACTATTCCACAGCCTTCTCTCAGGTAAGGTGGTCAGACACTGATCACATGCACAAAATGTCAACTTAGAGAAGATGGTCTCTCAGAAAAGGGTTGTCTAAATGCAGGCAGCTTTACTGTGTTACAGTATTTGAACCTCCAATGTAGCAGTCTTCAGGCATGTTCTTAAACCAAACAAGTACCAATTTGGAAAACATTTCTGTGGCACTTCAGTCCAGATCTGGTTCTGTCTCTATGATGTTATGATATCTACAGTTTGAGTTTAAAAGGGGATCTTTATTCCTGAGTCATGTGGTGCAATGGATTAAAAACTGTTTTCTCATTCGAGTTTAGTGAGTTTAATAAATTAAAAATAAACCAAAGTCTTGTATGTGTTACTTGACAGACTTCACTATAAAGCACGATGATATAGAGCAGTAGGCATGCAGTAGTTACTGATACTTAATGCAGTTACTCACTTGTTAATGTGATTTAATTTTGTTTTGTTGCCAAAGCTTTAACCCTCTCTGCCTTCTCTCACATAAATAGCTGCTTGACATTCTTAGAAGTTCAGTGATCTCAGTTTCATGAGATAGATAGAGAGCCTTTTGTTCTCTCACACTGTGCTTAGACTAGGAAGACATAACACTAGTCCTGCAACCCTGCCTGGTGAAAACGGAGCATGTTTCATCATAGAAATGTTATTGCCAGTGTGGTCTTTGAGACAGAGATAAATGAATTGTCCAGTAAAGGCGCTGATGCCAGCATAATTTAATTTCCACTGGGGCTATTGTCAGTACCAAGTTATTAAAAATAAATATATTGCATCTCATACCAGCAATATTACATTAGAGGAAAAGATTGCAAGGGAACCAGAGGAAAAAATGAGAAGGTGAAGAATGGGGAATGAGCAAGGTGAATGAAGGTGGAGGAAAAATGGCAGAACAGCATTGTTTGTGCTAGCATTACCAACCCACACTGTCCAGTAAGAATTATGTGGGATGCTGCTTGACTGCTGCCTGCTCCTTCCTTACTCCGCTCACATTTCTTTTCTCCTCGTCCTGCGGAGGGTTAGCTCCCGAAAGCATGCAGGGCTGCTCACACATGGCGCTGTTCCATTCGGTATCTTCCTGGCTTCCTCTCACAGGCAGAGCCTCTTGCATTGGGTTCAGAGAAAGATTGACTTTATCTAGCTAAGGTCAGTCTTTCCATTCCCATAGGCTAGTTCAATAATCAAACGCTGAGTTTTATCTCTTAAAATAATTCAAAGATCAAAACCACCAGTGTTTATCTACTTTGTTTTCTGGGTGATTTTTAGCTTTTTTTTCCATTTTACCTTTTTTGCTTGGCATCAGAATGATTCTTGCATAACAAAAATAATACGTTTGTAACATAGATAAAGTGTCACTTACAGAATAAGGGTAGACTGTTTATCTGAAATGAAGAGCAAGTATTTCTCCCCTACACACACACACACACACACACACTGCAGTGGAATAGATTAAGCTTTCGAGAAAAAAAAACGGTGTTTTCAAGAAATCAGTTGTCAAGATTTCCTTCCATCATGTAAGAAGAATATAAAACAAAGATTGTAGAGAGGGTTGTGCATAATACTTTCTGTGGGTTTCAGAAACACTTGCATCACTGCACCAGTAGCATTTGTTAATTTGAAAATTATATGCACAGGCTTACATTTTAAAAAGGATTCTGTATACATAGCAAATCTTAGCACATTTTGTGTGAAGAAATGACATTTACAGAATCCTGTCTCTTTAGCCTGGCTACACTTAACAGCTAGTTTAAAATCTGTGAAACACTAAGTTTCTTCATACTTATAGCAAATATTTCATGTCTTTCAAGGATGGATCTTAAAAAGCTCTCTTATTTCCTTTTTTGCTTTCACTCTAGGGTTGTAGCAGAAAAAGTGAAAGAAGTACTGTATACACGACCCAGGAAATACATCCACTGTTCCAGCCAAGAGCCCACAGAACCAGGTTATATCAACATTTTGGAACTGGCAGAATCTGTGTGTCGCTATGACTTGGATGACATGGACATCTTTTGGCTTCAGGAGCTAAATGAAGAGCTTACAGAAATGGGTAATTGCACAACATGTTCTAATGTTAAAAGCAGCAGTTAATTTGTGCTGTTTGAGTTGTAGTCTGCCATGTGAGATCTCTTAAAGATTGCTGTATGAGAATTGAATAGAAATGCTAAGAAAATGGGAGGTAAAAATACTTTATTAAAATGATGACTTGCTTGATCTGTTCATATTTTATGTTTTACCTGTTGTGCCTAAAAACTTCTTCACATCCAAAATCACATGTAACTTCTGCAGACTGAGGCAGGAGATAAAAAGCCCACACCAGGTGGAATTAATTATAGGACTTCAAAAGTTAAAAATTTTTATGTAGGAAAAGCAGATGTTTCCATTTCTTAAACTTAAACATGCTACAAATTCAGACTTGTGAGGAACTTGCATGCTGGGTTCTTAACAGATTAATTAAGTTTCACACATGTTGGTCCATTTAAAATCAACTGAGTAAACTTTTTTTTCCATGCAAGTTGTGGATATAGAGAAGGCTGTGAAGGGCAATGAGCTACGGAAAATAATCTTGCAGTTATCACTCGAATAACTGAATTGTGGTGGAATAGCCTGTGTGGTTGGGATTCTTCCATGGAAAGTCCTTTATGAAGGACAGGTGGTCAAAAGAGGGAGACGTTTGGCATCTCGGAGATCTGCTGTTCACAAAGAAAGATGAATCTGTGGGGGTGTGATAATCGGTGGCAGCACTGGCTGTGGTAGCTCTGAAATAGTGATGACTGAGGTCTTGAGGGGAGGAAGGAAAGGAAATAGCCTTTGCGTCCAGGACTTCAGGAGGGCAGGTTTCTTACTTACTCGAGTAACTGCTGGATGGGATCTGGGAGGCAGCTCTGAAGAGTGGAACTGCTGAAGAGAGCTAGCAGGCCTTTAAGGACAGTCTCCTGTACGTATAAAAAAGATGCATCCAGACATTGAAGAAAACAAAGTAGATGTGTCAGGAGACCAGCTTGGTGGAGGAGGGAACTCATGACTGAGCTCCAGTGCCAAAGAATGTATCTAAGAGGTAGAAGCAAGGACAAGCTTCCCAGGCATACAAGGATGCTTTTAGCAAAACCACAGATTTTCTGGAGGGCAAGTCTCCATCCACAGACGTTTTCAGCATCTGGCTAGACGTATCTCTTGAGCAGCAACCTTGTCGGGCTTTGCTGTTGACTCTGCTTGGAACCAAGGGTTAGGCTGGAGCTCTCTGAAGGTCCCTTCCCAACTGAATGGTTTTGTAATTCTCTTAATTTGGGGAGAGAGAAAATATCCAGACATCATTGGAGAGAACAGTTTAATAGCAGAAGACCCTGTATATCAGCAGTCATTGGTATTTTCCATCTCCTTGTTTATCAGTTGCAACAAGGAATCTGAATCAGTAGCTGTATTTTTGTGCGTAGTCCGTCAGTTAAAATGTTAGCCTCTGGTGTTAATGTTACATGAATATCACAACCCCTGAAGGTTTGAGTAAATTGTGGGCTGTGGGCAACAGCATAATTTTTCACAGTGTTTTGAGAGGATGCGGTTTGGAGACTTCTTGTAGCTGTGAACATCGTGGGGTTTCTTATGCAGTGTCTGTCTTGAAGCTGCAAGGTGAGGAGCATTCTCATAAGTGGTTCTTCTTATGCTAAGTTTGATTAGTCTTAAGTCTGTGTAGCACGTGTAGTGTTCAAGTGAACAGTCAGTATTGATTGACAAAGGTGTATTTATCTGCTATTTTATTATAAGCAAACTAACTAAAATCCAAACCAACAAGAAAAGCACTTTTCATATCCATCATGCTGATCACTCAAGTAGTGTTCTGGATGGTACTGCGTAGTGGCAACGTAAGTTTTGTTTCCTAGGGACTTAGTCTTCAGAAGAACATTGTGTTTAATTTTGAAAGAATGGGAGCAGCTAGCAGCTACAGAAACTGCTGTCTGTCTTTTATGCTCTAGTGTTTTCTTCAAGGTGCAGTCATGTCTTTTGTGTACAACTTGAACTTCTACTCCAGTAGTAGTTTTACTTGTGTGTATAAGATAATGCTAGTTAGCCAGAGAGTAAAAAAGATTCTCCATTTTTGTTTTACTTTTTTTTTTTTTTTAAGTATGCATGATGGGAGAGAAGACACTGTCTACTGCTTCAGTTGCTAGAAGTTGTCCTGCTCTCTTCCTGCGTCTCAGGCTCCAGCAAAGGCACTTGAGTGTCCTCTAATTCCGCTTCCCTGTTCTTCGTTGCAGGATGTGGGCCCCTGGATGAAAACACAATGGAGAAGACGATTGAGGTGCTGGAACGGCACTGCCATGAGAACATGAATCACGCTATTGAGACTGAAGAAGGATTGGGTATTGAATATGATGAAGACGTCATCTGTGATGTGTGTCGGTCCCCTGACAGTGAAGATGGGAATGACATGGTGTTTTGTGACAAGTGTAATATCTGCGTCCATCAGGTTAGTGCCTGCAGAAATGTTGACAATGTCCTGTGCACTTAGTTTACCTTGGCAAGTGTGGAATTTGAAGTGCTATTAAATGTTAATGGGAGGGCTTTGTGGATGTGAAGGGTGGTGAAATACTAAGCCGGGTTATTGCACCCTGACAGTTACAGGAGATTAAGTGGCCTAGCACAGTAAATATGTGGGTATCTGCAGTCTAATAGGAACACAAATTGTATTCTTGGAACTTGTCTCTGTGACCGTAAATGATTTTTCCCTATTATTAAATCTGTTTTTGAAGATAAACAGGGCAGGAAATGCTGGTTTGCCTATTTGTGAAGAATCTAAATATAATTTATTTCAGAGCTGGGATTTTTCATCCTTGACTAGTTAATTGGCCAGCCACAAGCTGTCTGAATTTAGCCATCTGAACCACACGTAGACATTTTAACATACTGATCCTTTTTAGAAGGCTCAAGCACCTGCAGTCACTCTGCTCTAAGTCTGAACATTGCTCATGTTTATGGCATTTCAGATGTAGCCAAGACTTTACACTGACTGAGCTCAGCGTAGTCAGGCAGAGGTATCCTTATCATCAAAAAAATGGCTATGAATCCCATGTTTTCTGTGCATTCTGCTCTGGGAGGGGTTTTTTGCTATAACATTGACGAGCGACCAAGAAGGGTTTTTTTAGAACATATTTTTATACCGCCTGCAAGTAATGCTCAGAAGACGTATCTGGCTGAAAAAGGACCTGTCATCTCCCTTCTCGCAGCGGGCTGGCTTCCAGCCCAGCCGCTTCCCTCATCTGATTCACCGTGTGAAGCAGCCACGTGAGCCTGAGTGCTGGTAACGTGGCTAGTGACAGGAATACAGCCGGCAACTGGGTCGCCTGCTGAATTCTGCACCTCCTTGTGCCTTGTCAAAAGTAATCACAAATGTGCAGTCAGGGGCTCGTGGTTGCCTGCCGACAGTTGAGCTGTTGCTGGTGGCTTGCTGCCTCCTGATCCTTCCCCATACCAGACCTGCCTGAAATGAACTGGGCAGTGTGTCAGGGCTAGAGCTAGTCCTAACAGCAACGATGACACAATCATTCTGGCTTTAATCTGGATTAGTCCTGGTTCAACATGTAGCCACAGGTCTGTTTGTCATCACACAGTTTGGAGCTGATGGGGAGGAGGGCCACAAGAGCTTTATTCAAGGTGCCCTCCTGTGCCAGCTTAAGCAGATCTACTCGTTTTAGTAGTCTAGGTATTCTCCGCGTATTAGTTGGATTAAATTAGAAAATATTTTCAGTCTGTTTCCAACCACCTACATGTGATTTTAGGTGTAATGCCTCTATTGCGTTAGTAATAGAAAGAGTGCTAGTGGGAATGCGCCACCTAAGAGGAAAAAAAAAATCGCTTGTAAAATTTAGATTACAGCTCCCCCTGTTGGCTTTTTGCAACTGTTGTCTCATAAAATTTGCGTTCAGGTTAGTCAGTCTTGGCGTTTCCATAATGCAGGATTTAATATAGGAAAACCCCTGTCTCTGCAAGCCTGACATATATGTGCAGTGTTTGTGATGTTCCTCTGTCTTAAATACTGAGATCTTTGTTATCAGAAGGCTTGGAAGGCAAGTGTGGGAATTTTATATTACATTTGAATGTGAAACATTGGTTGCACCTAATAATCTTGTTCCACTGAGCTTTTGACTGTCCTGTCCCTAAAGATAGTGCTAGGAATGGTGGAATTTCCTCTGAAATCTACCCTTTTGATAAAAGTTTTTATCTGGAGCAGCTGAGTGGAATCAGACTTTGGTGGCAGCCAGTGGTTTCAGACACACTCAGCTTTAATATGCATGTGTACGTACAGCACAATATTTTCTAGATACAAATGTAGTTAGCCATTAAGAACTGCTGGGAATTTGAATCAGAAAGCAGAGTATTTTTCCTTTTTGTTTTTAATTCTCAAACCTAGCAAAACTTAAGTTTCTCATTTTCTGAGGGGTTAAGTGCAATACTCAAGAAATAGGCATAAAGCCTTGCACTTCATAATTTCAGTAGATGCCTTAATTTTTGTGGCAGTATCATGTAAATATTTAATGTAACAAACAATTCACAGAACTCTAACCACAAATGTAATTCAATGTTGCAGGAAATGGTCTTCAGTCAAAGAGCTCATATCCCTTCACATCTAAATAGAATTATGGTAGAGTGTAAAGGTATTAGCTGTAGGAAATTGTGATTTTTAAAAAGGATTCGATGCAGAAGCTAATTTAAAGAAATGTCTACCCTTTTTGCTTCATGAATTTAGAAGACACTTAAAGGAAAGACAGAGGTTCTTAACACCAGCGATGTTGTGCAGTCACACTGGGTACATTTTATACTGTGAATGAATAACACCAGTACACATTTTAAAGAGAAACTGGCATAAAAGGACTTAGATTTAGAGGCTTCGTAATGTCTTTGATCGTTTGACTCATTCTGAGGTAAAGAAATCAGAGAAGGATTAAATAAAGGCCAAACTGTGCCTTTAGTATGTGAAAACTTTGGTCCATATCAAAACCAAAGTTTGCATGTGAAATCACATCAGCACGATAATCCTGACGCCTGTTTTCCTCCAAGGCTTGCTATGGAATCTTAAAAGTGCCCGAAGGGAGCTGGCTGTGTCGCACCTGTGTCCTGGGAATACATCCTCAGTGCCTCCTGTGCCCCAAAAGAGGAGGTGCCATGAAAGCCACCAGAACAGGGACCAAATGGGCACATGTGAGCTGCGCGCTCTGGATTCCAGAGGTAAAACTTAAATTTCTGCCTTTTTCTTTTATGTCACAGTCTCCTCCTTGTCCTCCTTCTTGTTCCCTCCTCTGCCTTTTTATGTTCTTGTGATTTAAGGTGTCTGTCTGGCTTAATACCAGACTTTATTCTCATGAGTCTGCACAGTCTGTGAGGACTGGGAGAGGCTCCAGCTTGTGGTCCCTTAATTAATCACTTTGTCCTCTGCACTTACTCAGCAGTCACTTCTTGGTGTCATTATGGTATCTGAGTAACCTCTGGAAGCTCCATTGTCTCGCTTATTTTCTGATGAATTTTTGTGTTTAGTTAGGTGTATAATTTGCATACATATCTTTACACTTTTTCTCCTTTTTTCTTTTTAAGACGCACTTTCCCCTTACTGTTGCATTATTGTTGTAGGATGGACTCTTTTAAGTTTTGTAGTTAAGGGATTTTTTTTAACTATTTTTTCTGAATGGTGGGGAGATGAGGCTTTTTATCTTCCATAGCATATTTTGTAAGTAAAGGCTTTTTTGATATATATGCGTATGTATGTGCAGAGTTTAATAGTGCAACTTTACACCTTTTCCTATGTTTTGAATCAAGCTTAGCATCACATTATAATTCTGTAAAGTGTAATATTCGCTCCTGTGTAGATGAGGTTTGTGTTTTGAATATTTCTGGGAAGGTTTTCTTTCTCGGAGGGTCCACAGATGATTACGGTGGGTGGTTTAATGTGAGGTGGTAGCCAGATCTGTCAGCACCATGACATCAGGGAGATGGATGCCTTATTTTCTGAACCTTCTACTCTCAAGCACAGCCAGGCCTTCATGTTTGCAAAACTTTGAGGAAAATGTTAAGATTCTGTTTTGTGTTTGTTTGGGTTTTTTTTAACGTAGCAACCACATGCAATGTGTAATTCTCAGCCCTGTCTCAGGCATATATCTGCTTTTCAAGGAGGTGATCTTTGCAGTTGCTCTTTTCCTTCCAGGCCTGCTTGTAATTCCTGGCATCTCTTCCACTTTTAAGGAGAGAAGAGTTTGGGAAGAAACCAAAAACTTTATTTTCAAATTAAAAAGAAAAAATCCCCTGACTTCTTCTCCTGTACTTACTGAGTATCTTGACGGAAAACTCCTGGCTCTGAGCACGCTGATGTTTTCCTAAGATGTCCTTTCTGCATGTGGCTGCTTTGATGTTCTCAGCAGCAGAAGAGGAAGGGGCAGGTTTGGGAAGCAGGTGATGGCAGGGCAGGGAGCACACACCGCCTTCCCACCTGCCCAGGAGCAGCCAGGAAAGCGCCCAGTGGGAAAGTTGGAATCCGAATCTGCTCCCACAGCCCGTTCGGTGGCTCCAAATGTGTTAGGCATAGGAAGGAGGTGACACCTGCCAGTAGGGGCAGGAAATGCCTCTTGGATCCCTTTTCTCGGTCTCCTGTGTTGTCACTTGTAAACTAATTCACTCATCGGAGAAGCCAGAGAAACCTTTTCCTGAACTGGCAGGTCAGTTCTTGTCCAGAGAGTTACTCTGGCCTTACGTGCTGCAGAAGACAAGAAAGACCTGGAGCTGAAAGACCTGGGGGTGAATACTTTAGGGAAGAATGTGTATTCTTGTATACCTGTTTTTCTTCTCTCCAAGGGTAGTAGCATGCTGGAACTTCCCAAAAAGAAACACAGGAATTATAAAGCGGCCCTAAAAAAACAGAGCAAGGCAGAATGCAGAGAGAAATGGGCCATAAACATGTCTGGGCCTTACAGTAAAAAGTTTGGAGAGGGACTTCATGAGTTGCCAAGTATAGGCTGACGTTGTTTTAGGCAATTGCAGCAGATATTTTCCTTCATTAGCTTATTCAGCACTGTCTTAAAAAACTTATACTGAGTGTTTTGAAATTCAAGGTCCTTCTCTGCTTTAGATCATACCACAGAGTGGTTTTTGGTTGGAAGGTACCTCGAAGATCATCTAGTTGGAACCCCCATGCCATGGGCAGGGACACCTCCCACTGGACCAGGTTGCTCCAAGCCCCATCCAGCCTGGCCTTGAACACTTCCAGGAAGGGGGCAGCCACAGCTTCTCTGGGCAACCTGTTCCAATGCCTCCCCACCCTCACAGTGAAGACTCTTTCCTAATATCTAATCTAAATCTACTCTTTTTCAGTTTGAAACTGTTACCCCTCATGCCATTACAGTTATATCCTCCCTCGATCAGTGTGTTAGCTGAGGCAGGAAGTTATTTTTCCTTGCTGCAGCTGGAAGGGTGTAAGATCAGCTCTCCTTAGCTGCTCGTGGGAGTGTCTGTGTCCTTCCCAGCCACTGATGCAGATCATTGTGCAGCTGCTGGGGGCAGGTTGGCAGAGGGAACAGCACGGTGGCAGTCCTGTTGGCAGCTCATAGGTAGCAGCAGCAGAGAAGAGGCTTCAACAGCCTATTGTCTTCACCCTCTCCCACTCTTAAAACTTCAGAGTAAAGCAATCAGAACGTAACCTCAAAAAAGGTGAAGAAATAACAGAGAAAACAGTTACGTGTCGTGGAAGATAGATAGTTTCTGCCTCGCAGTGAGAAGTTTGGGGGGATGAAAATGTTGACTTCTGCTCTCTCAAGGTACCTCGTGAGCAGGGAAGTTCAAACAGACTTTGCCTTGACTCCTCTCTTTGAATATCAGAAACATGCAGGTGGCATGAGGCCAGTATAAATAAGTTGCACCTGACTCTAAGCGCCTCTTTGTGTTTCTACAAAGTGGGTAATATAAACAGGCAACGTTACATGCTGAATGGGCAGTATTTCCAACATAAATGTTTCCTGCCCTTGTGAGGTCCTCCCTAGGGAAGGAGCAGGAGGAGCATTAGAAGTGGCAGAGAGGGACAGAGGGAGGGTCTGTGTCAATTCCCAGCTCCTGCTGGGAAGAAGTGTAAAGCTGATATTACTCAGTCTCCAGAGAAATTCACTGAAGATATTCTCTTTTCTTTTCGAAAGGAATATAGACAACCTCACAAGTTGATATAATCCCTTAATTCCCAAAAGAAGTCTTGCCTCTTAGCACGGTGGTCATTGGGAAGAGAAACTGCAGGCAGTCTTTGTACAGTATCGTTTCAGAAATACCTTTGCAACTTGTAGCCAGCTTGGTTTTGAGCAAGGTCAGATTAGGTTAATGAAAGGCTCTTTCATTTTGGGAGTAAAAAGTCTACATGTGATGATGTTTAAGAATGCTGGACATCATTTTGTGGAGCCATTCAAGTGTTTCTGAGACAGTTCTGTTGCTTTCCCACCAAACCATAGGAAGGCCACAACAGATTAAATTGTTCATCATCTCTACCTGATTGAGGGCATCTCATATTGCCTGCTTATTCTCCTTCTTGTCTGGTAAAACCTGGACCCTCTCTGAAGCATCTCACTGCCTTCCTAATGGAAATGCCGTGCAGCAGGTTGACCTCAGGGTGTTTCAGAAGATGTGGCTTACAGCTGCAGGATCGGAGAGTAACATACTATAACAAATTGACTCAAATAAGATTTGTTTATGACATTAATTCATGAACTGGTGATCAGCCTTTTAAAACGTGGAAATGATGAACCAAGTAATCTCTTGCAAATCTCTTTTCCACCTACTTAGATGATCTTTAGAGCAATGCAACACTAAGGAGAGAGTAGCAAAGATACTTGATTTGAACACAGCAGCTATGACGTTTGGACTTGATGGGCTTTGTGCTGCTATCTTGGGATAGTTCTACCTCACTCAGGAAGCTTGCTGAAGCAAAGCCTTTCCTCTTCAGGGATTAAGCAGGTCTTAAAATTAATATGTGCAGTGAGTGATTGATGAGGTTATCCCCAAAGGGAAGCTAGAAAATTCAGCTTAGTCTGCTGGCTCTTGTAAAGTCAACAGTTTAATAATCACATGTTAAACTAATGCATATAACCTGAATTTCCCTAAGAGAGTCTTATAGTGGAGTTAATCTATGAAAATTACTGTAGCATGATGCTTTTGAAGTTTTTTTAGGAAAAAACAATAATTCCTGTTCAAGTCTCAGCCTTAACTGCTTTCTTAAGGAGTCAGCTTTATTCTGGCCTCACAGTGCCTCAGAGCATGACCTAGGAACCTCCTTTCTTTGAATTCTTAAATCTCTGACCCCTTTGAGAAAAGGCCACTATCCCACCACTGGAAATGCAGGTCTACTCCTTTCAGGTGAATTGTTCATAGAGAGCGTGGAGATCCTCCTCGCTACCATCGACATTGTATTTCTGCTTCAGGCAGGTAGCCCTCCACTCGACGGCTAAATTCAAGTAGTGCTGTGTAAGCATCACAATCCAAACTTTTGGAGACTGATATTCTTTGGACAGAACAGTTACCTCACTGAAATCTTTTGCCGTGTGCCGTTCCCATACTGGCCCAGTTCTGCATGTTGGTCATTCAGAGCCAGCCAGCTTTTTGTTTCTGCCCTTCTTGTCTGTCAGGAGTGGCTCAGGGATGCCTGAGGAAATAATTTATGTCTGGTTTGACATTATGGAGGACAGTTCGTGTTTCCCAGTAAGGACAGCAGGCAGCTGAGAAATTTCTATCGCAGTGGACACGTGGACGTTAGTGTAACAAAGAATAGGTATCCTGTGCTTATGTGAATTTTTTTTCTTTCTTGTAGTGTTAATGTCCATAATCTGGTCTACCAGAGACAAATTGATCATCCAGGCTGAGTATGTGAAAATTGGCACAAGAGAATATACTGTGCTTTTCAATAAGAGAAGTCTGTTGTATTCTTTCTCAAATTATACTTGATACAATGTGTAGTTAGGAAGGTGTATTAGAATGTCCACTGACACTGGCAGCTCTCAGTGGAGACACAGAGCTAGGAGCGAGGCTTTCCCTGGCTGCAGACTGACAGATCTGGTTCTGCCCCAAATTGTGAGCTGGCAGAAGTAGCTGCTGTTGTAGCAGATCTGTGGATCTTCTTCATAAGGAACTTTTCAGGTAAGTATGGTTTTGTTGTGAGTAGCTTATGGTTTTGTACTTTTAGAGTTAGATCTGTTAAAACAGCACAGAAAGAAAGGAAAAAAGAAAAAAAAACAAGACAAACCAAACAGAATGGAAAGGAAATAAACCTAGACATCACTTACTGCAGTCTCTCAGCTGATTCCTAACAAGGCACACTGTACATGCCTCAGATGTTTGGAAGAATTGCAATTTTTAGCCACCAGTTTAAACTAGCAGTATTCCACACTGTTGTTTTCATGCATGATCTTTTAGAGGCCCTTGCAGAGAAGTGTGAGCACACGGAGATTTCTCGGCAAGATGAATCTGTGATCTTATTTCTCCTTCTGGTATTACTGGAGAGCTTGGTTTTGTTACCTTGATAACTACTTTCCATGCTTGCTTGTTTGTTCGCAGGTTAGCATTGCTTGCCCGGAAAGGATGGAGCCGATCACAAAGGTGTCTCACATTCCACCAAGTCGATGGGCTCTAGTGTGTAGTTTATGCAAACTGAAAACTGGTGCTTGCATTCAGGTACGTACCTGTCCTGTGGTGACTCTGTGTGGCAAGTCTACATGAGAAGGGTAGCAAACTGCATTTTGTTCTTCTTTGTTCAGAAATACTTTTCAGTGCAAGTGACGGTTGGGTAGATGCCTGCTTCTTCATAGTGGTTTCCTGTTGAATTAATTCACTAGCTCAGAGATGAAGGAGTTAGTCTTGAGTTGCCTTCTTTTTGAATAAGGCTGAGGTGTACGTGGACTTGCTACTATGGGGGCCAGAGATGGATAGAAAGGTTCTTCTGTTGAACGCTGTTCACAAACAAGAAAATACTGAATTGCATGATACCAACTTCAAAGAGATCAACAGATATTTGTAAGGGATGGACTCTTGTGTAACTAAGATAATTCTGTCTTTTTTTTTCTTTCTGGATTGTTACTGATAGAGGGGGTTTGGTTCATTTTTTCTCTGTAGTGCTCTGTGAAAAGCTGCATCACTGCCTTTCATGTCACCTGTGCCTTTGAGCATAGCTTAGAGATGAAGACTATCCTGGATGACGGGGATGAGGTCAAGTTCAAGTCATATTGTCTAAAGCACAGCAAAAACAAGCAGAATTCGCTGCCTGATGTTGATGAGCACCCCAAGAGTGTGTCAGATCAGAAGCAAACAGTGAGCGAGAAAACCAGTTTGCGAGCCCAAAAACTCCGAGAGCTGGAAGAAGAGTTCTACTCGCTGGTGAAAGTGGAGGATGTTGCAGCAGAACTGGGCCTTCCTAAACTTGCTGTAGACTTCATCTACAATTACTGGAAATTAAAGAGAAAAAGTAACTTTAACAAACCATTGTTTCCTCCCAAGGAGGATGAAGAAAACGGCTTGGTGCAGCCAAAAGAAGATAGCATTCATACTCGCATGAGGATGTTCATGCATTTGAGGCAGGACCTAGAGAGGGTAAGCATTTAACTGGTAAAATTTCAAAAACCTATCTGCAGGTGAGCGAGCTCTTTGCTCATGGTTGAAAGTGGGAATGGGGGGGGAAACACAAGGAGGTGATTTAAAAAATAGTAATTTTAAAAAAGAAAACCCAAACCTTCAACGCCAGTCTTTCATGATATGCTGCACTGCCTACTTCATAGACTTCTTGGAACTGTCCCTTCTCACTCCAGTGAGAAGTGTCATGTGAAAGGAGTGTTTCCTGACTTGCTTAGAGGTTATTCCTTTATACATTTTAGGATGCCTGTTTCCTTGCACAGTGGACATATTTGATAATTGACTCCTAGATTTCAATTTCATTTTCATTTCATTTCATGTCAATTTAATTTTTAAAAAACTGAGTTGATTTACTTGACCTAGCCCTAATAGCTGCTGGTGATACAGATTCAGTAACAAAAAAAATATTACTTTTATTAGACAAAAGTAAGTGCAAACAGTGAAGGAATGGGACAGGCTTAAATTCCTCTTTTCCACCTTCTATCTTGGGGTGGAGGGACTCTTGATTTGTAAAAAAGGTGCTTTGTAATGGTTGTTATTGAATGGTAAATGTTAGCCACTTCTGGGTTTGGAAAAATCAGTTTGCATAGGTAAAACAGCATGCATTCTTGGGTGAGTGTGCATTAAGTTTTTGGAGGATTCTGAAAATATATTAAAGCATAGCCCTCGTGGTTTGAAGGCGAGTAGGTGGAGTCCTAGATGGTTCACTTCCACAGTGACTTTTTGGCTCCCCACACATATTGGCCTGTACTCCTACCAAATCCTGCGACATCTGATTCGGGAACCCCTCTTCCTCAGCAGCATGTGGTGGTGGTGTCAGCTGGCCTCCAGTAGCCAGCAGGCTCCATCACTCGTCACTCTCTTGACCTATAGATGCTTTCACCGCACATGGCTGCCATAGGTGCTACGGCTGGATTAGTGGTCTGAAAACAAGCCACCGAGCCTACCACTGCTTGTCACTTTACTGAGAAGGAGGAAAAGGGAATTGTCTTTCTGTCAGGAGCTGGCTGGGCTCTTACCAGATTGCCAGCTAGCTGGTCACTGGAAAAGATCGGATCTATCAGGAAAATTCAGAGCACAAATTTATTAAGGCGGCACAACGAGTGCCTTTTCCTCGCAGCTCTCAGGGGAGGAAACCAGGCTTGTTACGACTCAGGGACTGTACATTAGGCTGGTGTGTTGGCTCGCTATCACCTGCAGTTTTCGAGTGCTTAGAGATAGGTAGTGAATAATAGTGTTGTAAGAAAAAAGGGGAAACAATTTGAGGAGAGAACAACATGAAAATAAAGGGAGATGAGTGTTGGAGCCAAGATTTGCACTTGTCAGTGTAACTGTTGTCTTGAATCTAGTCATAATCTCAGTCTCTTTTTCCAGGATTGCTTTGGATATGAAATGTTACTTTTTAAAAAAAACCACCCATATCGTGCTTCAAATGGAGGATTGGGATTTATGTGTCGTTTCTTTTTTTCTTTTAAGAAACCATTTTGAGCTCTTGTTTGTTCAACAAGTACTTGGTTTGCATCAAATTTTGTTGAAATTGACATAACTTATTCTGAGAGGAAGTTCACAGTTCGAAACACCAGTCTCAAAGTTTCTGAACTTCTCGTGTCACAAGACTTTCTACTCAGTTGTGTCTTGGGATGAATATAAATCGGGGAATCTTGCAACTTCCTTTCTGTGGAGAGAGGTGCCAGTTTCAAATTTTAAGTGCCTCTACTTGTTCTCGTTACGTTAGGTGGGAATGTTGCTATTGACTCAGACAAACAGTGAAACTAGAGTTATGTGGAAGTGAATCATGAAATGATAGGATGGTTTTGTTTGGAAGGAACCTTTGAAGATCATCTAGTCCAACCCCCATGCTGTGAATAGGGACATCTTTCACTAGACCAGGTTGCTCAAAGCCTCACCCAACCCAGCTTTGGACACTTCCAGGGAGGGGACTGCCACAGCTTCCCGGGGCAACCTAGAGAGAGGTCGTACCACCCTCACTGTAAAAAATATCTTCCTTATGCCCAGTCTAAACCTACCCTCCTTCAGTTTAAAACCATTGCCCATTGTCCTTTCACTGCAGGCCTTGACCTCTCTTTCACACAATGAAAGGCTGCTGTAAGGTCTCCCCAGAGTCTTCTCTTCTCCAGCATGAACAACCCCAACTCTCTCAGTCTTTTTTCAGGGAAGAGGGGTTCCAGGATTCTGACCATTTTTGTGGCCCTCCTCTGGACCCTCTATAACAGGTCCATGTCTTTGCTGTGCTGAGGACCCCGGAGGTGAACGCAGCACTCCAGGTGGGGTCTCACAAGAGCAGAGGGGCAGAATCCCCTCCCTCGACCTGCTGGCCACGTTTCTCTTGTTGCAGCCCTGGACATGGTTGTCTTTTTGGGCTGCAAGTGTGTGTTGGTGGCTCGTGTCCAGCTTTTTGTCCACCAACACCCCCAAGCCCTTCTCTGTGGGGCTGCTCTCTAGCACTTCATCCTCCAGCCTGTCCTGATACTGGGGATTCATCTGACCCAAGTGCAAGATGTAACACTTGGCCCTGTTTAATATCATGAGTCTGTGCAGTGGACTCAGAAAAGAAACTGCTAAATGAGTCAGCCAAAATGTGTACATTGCAGAAGAAGCCAGAGTGTTCTTTTAGAGGTAATCTGCACCTTAGTTTTGGCCTAAACAGGCCGGCTCTCTTGGGTAGCTTGTAAAATGCGTAACTTTACAATGTTGCGATAATTTTAGGGGAAATACATGTTGTTTAGCTGTTAAAAGTCGTTCTGTGAAACACTTGGCAGGGAAATTCTGGGAGAATCCAGTATTGCCTGCAGTAACATCCCTGGCATCGTACATAGTGGAAGCAAGCCTACAGGCACGTGTTAGAAATAACTTCTCTTTTGACTAGGAGCTTTGTGTTTGTTCACTGTTCTTATAGAGGAAAATATATTCTGCTGTCTTGTAGAATATATATTCAAGGCATTCATTAAATTGCAATTTTAAAAAAATCCAGGATATTTTTTTAATTGATACTTACATATGTTTGGTAATATTCACAAGAACTTTGCCAAGGAATTTTGCACATAATGTTGTTTTAACTCTGTTGTTGATGTACTTTTTTAACTATGTCAGCATTTGTTTTCTTAGTGCCTATTAAGTCTCTTGTTATTTCTCCATAGGTAAGAAATCTCTGCTACATGGTAAGCAGGAGAGAGAAACTGAAGTTGTCTCACAGTAAAGTACATGAACAGGTCTTCAATTTACAAGTCCAGCTCATTAATCAGGAAATTGCTGCAGGTAATCATATAAAATGTAAAATAGCTACAAATTCTCTCCATATTTAGACTAAAAAATGTGCTCCCTTTTATATTCCTGCTTAATGGTTTTAACACTGTAAATCTTGATGTACACAGTTGATGAAAGTAACAGTGCACACAGAACTCTTCAATCTCTTAAAATATTTACTTGGATTTTTAAAATTTATTTTATGGCTCTTTCTGATACGTGCTTATTACTTATCAGTCATTATGGCATCCAGATAGCAGAAGCGAGGTGTTTCTTTCTGGTTTTACTTCCTTGGGCTGTTGGTTTATGGTACCAGTTCACCCCAGAAAGCTGCTTGCTTCTCCAGCTGGGAAATTTTTTTTGCTGGCTGTGAGGAGGAGTTGGTTCCTTCAGGCAAAAGAGAAGAGCGACTGGCAGGAATCGCTGCTGTTCTCATGTTGCCCTGCAGGCTTGATGAGCAGCGCAAAGAGGCATTTCTTAGCTTGCCATCTGCAGTTACTCTCCTTGCTTCAAAAAGAAGTTAAATACTCTGGTTTTTAATAGTGACCTGGTAACCAGTGGGGAATGCTGATGTACCCACTCTGCCCTTTTTTGAAATAAGGAACATAACGTTTGGGAAAAGTCTACGTTACAATTACATTGCAATTACTTCTCTTTTTTTTATAAATAGGGAAGGCAACTGTTTCTTCAATGTGAAATTAAGATCTCCCTGTTCTTTCAAGAAAGACATTTTATTTTTAATGACCAATTTAGAGAGTAGTCTTTTGTGCTTTTTTTCTCTCCCTCTGAAACACGGATAAGTTTTATCAGTACTGACAAGGTGGTGCTTTGGCTTTTTTTAAATTGTTTTAGATCAGACTAGTACTTTGTGGAAGCAGCAGTATTCTAAAGCACTTGGGTTTTAATGTAAATGCATTTTATTAGAAATTTCTACTACATTTATGTCTTTACAGATGTTTTATTAATGCTTGTTAGAATAGCTTGAGAGTTACTTTGCAATGGTGCTGTATGCTTATAGTACCATCAAGTCTAATATATTGGGTTGAAAAGACTTCTAAAGCATGGAGAATTTTATAATACAAAGCAGAGAGTTGAACTAAGTCCAAATTGAAACTCAGTTTGAAGCGTTGTTTTTTCTGTATCCAAAACTGAATATGAACCTTTTTTATGGCTTTATTGGAACTACTTCAGTCATATCTTGAAACTGGTTCAATTCACTGGCCTATAGCCACGTAAAAAGGGCACATTATTATTTTTAATGGGAATGCTAAAATGCTTACCTAAATTCTGAAACGGTGGATAATTCAGAACAGTTTTCATTATCTCAAGTTCTCTTTAATGTCCTAAAATAACTTCACACTAAGTGTTTGCAAATGCTTCTTACTGTTGAGGGACCTTGTAATGGACTGTAAAACTTCTTACAGATAACTAAACTATTACCCTCTTTTAAAAAACTCCTTTTTTCTTCTATCCCTTGTCTCTTTCTCCTGTAGGCCATACGCTGACAAGTGCACTAGAGAACACACTGTTCTACCCACCTCCCAGGATCACCCTGAAGTTAAAAATGCCCAAATCGGCACTAGGAGATTGCAAAAACAACTCGCTGAAGCCTGGCAACAGACCGCTTTCTCCCGACAACAACAGCACTGTTTACAGCAAACGGAGCATGCCGACGTCAAAGGAATCATTTGAAATCAAAGCGAAATCTTACTCCAGATATCAGCACGACAGCAGAAGTAACGGGTTGCTGGCAGGGCTCGGTAAGCCCCGGAGCGAGGCGAAGGATTCCAGCTTCACACAGATGACAGAGTTTTACCGGGGTCAGCCGTCCGGGAAGCCCTTGGCCTTCCAGGCTGCTTTGCACGGACAGGCTTCCATCGGCAACGGGCGGCTGCAGCAGGAGAACTCGAGGCTGGCGGCCAAGTCCAACGGGCTGATGGGCAGGGCTGGAGACGTGAACCAGAGAGACAGCTCCAGCCAGACGCCCTACGAACAAGAGTCCGTGCTCACAGCTCACTTGGCCAGCCAGAGCGGGTTCAGAAAGTCCACCATAGAACATTTTAGCCGGTCCTTTAAAGAGGCTACCAACAGTCTGGTAAGGACCACGGAAGATCTCCGCTGCTGCGAAAAGCCAACGAGAAGACTTGCGACAAAAGATCGCTTGTGGAGCAAGCAGGCGCTCGAAGGTGCTCCCTACCAGGACAACGATGGGTACTGTCCTGACTTAGAGCTGAGTGACTCTGAAGCAGAAAGTGATGAAAACAAAGAGCAAGTGAGGTTAAGACGAAGTAGCTCAGAGAGAGAAAGCCCAAGTAAGGACTTTGGAAGAGATTGTCACAATAGAAACAAAAAGAATATGATTTCTCACAGTTCGGTACAAAGGTGATTAGAAGCCCCCGCGGGGTGACTCAGCCTTTCTGTATTGCGGTGTACCCAGTGCAAAGCTCAGCATCAAAAGGTTCCAGAAAATAGTCCAGGACCTACATTAGGAAGAGTCGCAGTAGGGGATCGGGGAGAGGGAGAGAAGTCAGAGTAGTTTTGTTCAACTGTGAATTGGCTTGCAATCTTCGCAAGGTTAGCTCAGTCACTGCAAAGTCACGTGGAAAACGGTGTGTTTTGTTAGAGGGTGACATCTGGGAGAGCACAAAGCAGTTAATCTTTGCGTAAATTTGGGAAACTGATTCCCCCTTGCCAGCTTATGCACGAGGCTACGTGAATCCTGTGGTGGCGGGCAGGTATTAAAGAAGCCCTCCAACATGTCGCAAGAGACAGCAAACGCCAACACTGAAACCATGTTCTCGCGGCACCCACAGCGCGGCTTTGATCCAGCAACGCGCTTGCAGATGCGTGAGGAAGTTAAGCGCATGAAAACGTGAAAAGCCCAATTGGTTTCCCGCCTCACCGCCCCCCCCCCCCGGGAAATTTAGGCCTTCTTCCGCGCGCTGCTC
>NW_009717757.1:65977-75093 GCF_000703405.1 Apaloderma vittatum
GCTCAGCTCTCCGAGCGCATGCCGCGGTGCTCTGCTGGATCGGGCCCAAAGCGACTGCTCAAGGGACAGATCCTCTCCTGCCGGCGGCTTTGAACCACGGTGGTGGCGTTTGCAGACTCCTTGCGGAGGCTGGAAGCTGCCGGCGTCGCTGGCGCTGCCAAACTCGCTGACCTCTAGACGTGCCCCCACCCTCTCCCCTCCCGGTTCCCTGCTTTTGCTGAAGGTTGTGTTTCTTTTCAACAATAACTTGCTGATTTTGTAAATACATGACTTCTAGTACTTCAGGTTTTGTTTTGTTTTGTTTTAAATCTCTGTACATAGTTGCTTGTTGTGGGATGCACTTGTAAATATTTTACCCAGCTAACAAGTACAGATGGCTAATTTTGTGGATAGTGTTTACAAAAGTAGATGTACTACTTCAAAGCAAAATGCTATTTGACACTTAAATTTAGGCAATCACCGGTGATGCCAGGTTCCTCTTGAAACTGAGATTTCATGTCCAGAGGTGCTTTGCGCCCGGTGTTCTAAAAATAAGCTGAATTAGAAATAATTTTGCCCAAACTTTTTCTGCAGGCACAAATTTTCAGCCCTAGTTGCCTGAATACAGGTGTAGAAGCCTTATTTCTGGCATCTAGGTCTGTAAAATTTTAGCCAGACATCATTTGGAGTATGTTTTTTTTTCTTAATTGCTAAAAATATATTATTTTATTAAGCTACTTGTCAACCTCTGGATCAGTTGCTGTTTCCCAAACTAACACTCTTTTTTTGTCTGTCCTTGAGAATTAGCAACTGTTAAGTAGTGAATACATTTCAACCAGAACCGAGGAAGCTAGAGGGGAAGGAAATCCTTTTCTGTTTGTTTCAATGACAGGGAATTTTTTTTGTGGTTGAATAGGGACAAACTCCTTGTTTTCCAGATGGCGTTGTGTTGGTCCACAAAGTAACTGCACTGTTTTTCTCTGAAATGCTGTACATTTGATAAATATGCAACATCCTCTGTCCCCACATCACTGGCTGAAGCAGTCCCTGGGTTGTGTAGGGCTCTTCTTACGGCTTCTTTCTGCTGAGGGTTTGTTTTGTGTAGATACAAAAAAGTGTTCCCCACCTGCTGCGAAGATGACTATGCAGAACTCAAACACCCACCTGTTTTTCTTCATAATCTTTATTTATTGCTTTTAGCTTGGGAAACGGTAACAACATTTTAAAGTTTGTTTTAACCTTTGAAATCTCCCTAGTTGCAATAGGACTAGCAGGTCAGGGGCTGGAGGACTTTTCAGTAGTGAAATTAAAAAAAAAAAATTTACTTGGCAATTCCGCTCTGTTTGCTTCATGCATCTTAATTATTTTTTTTTCACTTCTTGATTTTATGTATATTTGTGTAATTGATCTTTCTAGAGCTGTATCTTCAAAATTATTTCTTTTGGTGTAAATATGCAGTAGCATTTTAGGTTTCCATATATTTTATTTTAACGGGAAATGCTTTGTGTTCTAAGCCATGGGCCATTCAGAATAAGTAAACAAATGTCTGTTCATTTGTATTCCAGTTCTGATTCTCTTAGTTCTCCTTCGATATTTATTAGTAATCCTCTCTCTCGCTGGTCATGAAATTTTACAAAGCTTCTATTGGGAACACTTAATCTGGGAGGTCAGCAAAGCATTCCTGTCGCTTTG
This sequence comes from Apaloderma vittatum, assembly GCF_000703405.1. NCBI lineage: Eukaryota > Metazoa > Chordata > Aves > Trogoniformes > Trogonidae > Apaloderma > Apaloderma vittatum. Next base: position 67,649 of record NW_009717757.1, read on the forward strand.
TGGCCAGAAGCCTATGACAGAAGGGAGGGAAAATGGTGCTTCAGCAAAACTCAGCGTTTCTGCTCTTCTGGGGTTATTGATTCAGTTGTTTCCAGTCTGGACAATGGTTTTGCTAATTTTTACATGAGTTTAATAGATATATGAAGGAGCCCTTGGTTATGTAGTTCTCAAGTATTGTCCCCAAAGTGCATTTGCTAGTTTTTATTGTGTGTTCAGTGGCTAACTGTTTGAAGTATTACCTCTTAACCTTATTTGTCAAATTTTTTTTTGTGTTTTTGCATTTTGTTTTATATATATAAATATATATATATTCAATTTTCCAAGATGGACTCGGTCTTTTTCAGATGTCCCCTTTTTACAAGTACTTTTTCATTAAATTATGAAACTGCTAACAGTATTTTCATTTGTTGTGGTTTATTCAGGGCTTTACCCTCTGTGTTGGGCAGGTTGTTAAACTCGTTAGTCTTAACAGCAGTAACATGTCCATCAGGAGTAAATTATTTCTGCAGAGTTGGCAATATTTTAATGAGGACTTTTCTTTTTTCAAGGAAAACCTTTTCCCTTCAGCCTCCCCAACAAAAAAAACAGTTGCTGAATACCATTCTGCTGTGTGCAGCAAAATGTCCAAGCCTGGTTTCCGTTTCTGCCTAGCTGAGCAAATGTTACAGACCATTTGCTGTCCTAGTCTCACTTTTTAATACATTGCTTATGCTGGTTTTTTGTGACCCGTTGCTGTAGTTCCCCCTGCTCCCACAGGCCGGTGCTGTGCTGTGCCTCGCTGGCAAAGGGGAGCTGCTCCCTGGGACAGAGCAGGGGAGAAGGCAAGACCGAGGAGGAAGGTCAGAGAAAGGAGCGGGCGTAAGCTGCAGAACCGACCTGGTAGCATCCCTGCTCGCTCCCACCGGCTCGCTCAGTAGCTGGCAGCGTTGAAGAGGGGGATTTGTGATCCGCAGGTTGGAGGCAGCAAGCAGAAGCGACCGAACAGGAGGCCCCCGGGCAGGCTGAGAGCAGAACCGGAGGTGGGGTGCGTGAAATGGAGCAACAAGGCCCTTGGCTGAAAAGCAAAGGGGGAAGAAAGGGAAAAAGGCAGTAGGGGTGTCCACACGATAGAAAGGAGGAGGCAGCAGAAAGTGGTGGTTTGTCAGCTGTCTTTCCGGACCAGGATTTCTCCTTTCCCAAAGACATTCTTGCAACAAATCCCAGCAACAGGCTTCATTTTTTGTGACTTCTGACTGGCAGCCTCCCATTTCCTTTGCAAGTACAGTCTTCTTGTGGCTAGGATGTGGGAAAGATGGGGCCAGGGAAGGAAATTGGTATCCCCAATTATTTTGGAAACAGCTATTATTGGTATGTAGAGTCCTTAAAAATAAGTAAGAGTGTTACTTGTTGACGATTAGTTGTGCCAAGCCCTTCACAAGCACCGACAGGAGCTGCACAGTGATTGCCAGTGCCATCGTTTCTGCCGTTATCAGAGAATGTCAGGGGTTGGAAGGGACCTCAAAAGATCATCTAGTCCAGCCCCCCTGCCAGAGCAGGATCACCTACAGTAGGTCACACAGGAACACGTCCAGGCGGGTTTTGAATGTCTCCAGAGAAGGAGACTCCACAACCTCCCTGGGCAGCCTGTGCCAGGGCTCTGTCACCCTCACAGGGAAAAAGTTTTTCTAATATTTTTGTGGAACCTCCTATGTTCCAGCTTGCACCCATTGCCCCTTGTCCTGTCATTGGATGTTGCTGAGAAGAGACTGGCTCTGTCCTGCTGACAGTCCCCCTTGACATATTTATAAACATGAACGAGGTCACCCTTCAGCCTCCTCCAGGCTAGAGACCCAGCTCCTTCAGCCTTCAGCTCCTTCAGTTACATCTCTGTCCAGAGAGAAATGTTTCTCAGCTGTAACTCACCTGTGTCACTTGTAGACTGTCGTCTTCGCACCATTGAATGCCAAACCGTAGAAAGAGGAATTACACATTTTAACTATTAAAAATAAGCCAGAAAGATTTGCTTGATCTTGATGTGATACCTCACTGGTGAGTAGGCCCGGGCCTACGGGCTGTTCTTGCCAGCACGTGTCGCTTGTCTGATACCCGGGAAGACTGAGCATTGCCGAGCGTTCAGAGCCTGCCTGTGCGAGCTGCAGAGATAATCCTGTGAAACCAGTCATTTTGATCGTTGGGAGTTTTGATGATCCCAGTACTTGTAAAGGTTTAGCACTGCAGGGAATTGACACATCTATTGGGAAAACATGCTTTTGATCTGAATTAATGAGCTGCTTGCGCAACCTGGGAGCTTGGCATGCAAGAGAAAAATACTGGGGAAGGGCAGAGATGGAAAAACAATGGAGTGCCTCAGTGCGTCGTCTTTGGGAATGAGCGAAGACTTAAAGATTCCTGGGCTCTGGTTTCATGAGAGAGGCCCTACTACTGCTGCTACTGAGTCTTCCTTTACAGCAGTTTCATGGTTGGACAGGATTTTTGCCCCTCCTGGGGTACAATTCTGCAGCGTTCCCCTCTTGCAGAGACTGTCCTGGGACAACTGCTCCGAAGGGGGCTGCACTCCCGACCGAGTCAGCGCTTCTGAACAACTGCTGGATTCTTCTGGAGCGATGTGACAAGCATGGATTAAAGTGACTGCAAGTGCAGCTTTCTGAAACAAAACGTTACAGGACGGTTGGGTAAGTTGTTGGAAAATAGCAGATGTGCGTCCATATTTCTGTTCCACGAGTTAACCCCTCTGCAGACAGCTTGGGTAGGCTTGTGTGACTGCGTTCTTGTGTAAGGAGGAACAGCCTCAGATATCTGCCCATTAGTTTCCCTGTCTCTGTGAGTGCAGCTTCCAGATAATCTTCTCCTTTCTTCTGGCTGGGACAGCCTTCTGGATCCACCAAGCCCTGCCCTTTCTCTGGGACTTTTCTTTTGTTTCAGGCTGGGCAGACCCTCCCTTTGCCTTCCCATTGCTTTCTCAGCAGCCCTGAAGCTGGGCATCTGCCTCGCCTAGGCTGCCTTATCTGAGACATTGTTCTAAATCTCTGGGTAGGCTCCCTAATGACACCTTTATGGTTTCTTCTGACTTAACCCTTCTCGTGACATTTTTTTCCAGTTTCTGTTGTTTTTCTCCAAGTGCTGCCCCACCCGCCCTCACCCTGGGGAAGAGCACTGGGCAAGGCAGAGACACCAGGTGTATTTTGACAGAGCTGCGCTCCACAGATGTTCTGCTGGCCAAATCCTTGGGCCAATGTCCTGAGGAAGAATTGAAAACCTAGCACAACAGCAACATATAAAGGAAGATGCCAGCGTCAGGAAATCTCCTGGTCATTCAAAAGCCCCCAGGCTTGTGACCAGCATCAAGATATGCTATTCCTGTTTTCTGTGGTCTTAGCGACCACAAGGAGTCCCCTGAAGTAATACCTGTAAAAAGGAAATTTGTTACGTGCCGCTTGGAAAAATGGCTCTGGTCATACATTGCAGGCTCTAGTGAGGGAATGAGGGATCTGAGGGAGGAAAAAAAGGAAATCGCTAAACAAGCACACCCACTTTCACCACGGTGGTGTCTGGTTGCATTCCTTTGTAGTTCCATCTCGGGTGGTGCCGAGTAGTTTGGGAACCCCTGCCCTGGCATCTTTGGAATTTTAGGCTTCATTTGCATCTGGTTGAAAGGAGCCTGACCAAAATACTTCCCCTTCTTAAAACTGATGGCTCAGCCATTGTCCTGTTATCTCCTCTAAAATGTATGGGGGCATTGCCTTGCCCCTCTCCCTTCTGGTTATTCCTTCTCCAACAAGCCAGACAGAAGGAAGCTCAGAAGCCAAAAGCTGAATGAGCCAGGTGAGGAACAAGTTGTAGTTGACACTCATTACAAATGGCGAATACAGAAAACAGACTTCCCTCAAATCATCTGGCTGAACATGCTAAATTAAGCTCAGACCATTAGCCCCAAACATGCAGTTAATTTGAAGTTTGCTTCTGAAGAAGGATTTCCCTGCATGAAAGCTGCAAACACTGAAAGCACTGTTGCTAAAATCGGCTACTTGAATGAAAGATGCTGCCTTTCCCTGAAGTCCCTTGCGTGGCCTCGGTTGTGGCTAGAATTTTGCAGCTGCCCTAGCACATATCAATGCTCTCTTTTCTTTTTCTTTTTTTTTTTTTTTTATCCTGAGGCAAGCAAAATGCAAATCTGGATCACGTGAGGTCCAAAGAACAGAAGAGTGAGGCACTAATGAAAAATGCTTTGGCCATGCTCCACTGATGAATGCTTGCCCTTTCTGAAGCCCTGTTCCCCAGCTGCTCCAAGCGAGGAGCAGGGGGCTGGGAGGGCACAGGCTGCACTTCGTGAGGCAGCTTAAGGTGGCAGGAACCAGCACTTGCAGGTGCTCCTGTGACAAAGAAATCGGAGGTGCGTGTGTGACAGTGTGAGGGGGCTTTGTGAAACACTTGAGAAGCTGGCTGCGCCAGGTCATACAATAGGTCTGCTTAGAGCGTTACATTTTTAGGTGCAAAATGTTTTTTGGTGAGGCTGTGGCCTATATATAAGATGCGATGCTGAAAGAAGTCCGCATAATAAACTAATAAGTAGAGCGTACTGTTGCTGGTTCTGTGAGAGAAACTGGACTTTTAAGGCTGGATGCTTTGTCGTAAATTCACGGTAATTCGGTGCAATCTGTTTTAGGAAAGATTTCTCATTTGAGATCCTTGATCCACTCTGCATTAACTTCTGTGACAGTGCAACAGCGATGGGTGTTAGACTTGATGTAACAAATCAATCAATGGGCACGAGCCTTGTGCCACCTTCTCCCAGGGAGACGTTAGCAAATCAGGAAAATTGTGTACTTTCACAAATATTTGAACTGTAAATGCACGACTGTGATCGATCACCCAGACTAGTAAACAGCTGAAACTTGTCAGCAGTTTCATCTCTCCTGGAGCTGCTTGTTGCTTACTAACAAACAAAAGCTTGATGTGGACACACAAGTCAATTCCAAGAACTATAGTTGGCTGAAAACAACGGCATGGCAGTGCCAACTCCTGCTTTCCAGCTAGCTGATTGCAGTGATTGATCTTGTGTTTCTACCTCTGTTCTTGCTTGGTGTTGGGCTTTTCGTTTGAGGTTTTGGGTTGTTTTTCTTTTGGTGTGTCCCCTCTGTTTTATTATCTGCTAGTGGTAAATTCCCACGTGCTCACTGTGGTTGCCCTGATGGCAGAGCAGCCTTACACTGAGGCAGTGGCTCCTAGGGCTCCAGTGCCCTTGGCACAGTCCCTGCACTCAGTCGTGCTTTGCCCAGCTGCGGAGGAGGCTGGACAGAGTCCCTTGGTGCGGTGCTCGGAGGCAGCCGTAAGATACAGACATCTGATACATGGCATTTGCACTTTGTACCAGGCATGGATAAGGCCTGCAGCCCTCCCACCTTCAAGCAGCGAGGAGGACTAATGTAGAAGTAAAACAAGACTAAAGATGAAGCTGTCCCTAAAGATGAAGAAATGACAGGATCAGGTTGTAAAAGCATACAACAGCTATGACCTTCCAGGAACCGACATAAGCAAAAACCAGTTTCTTTTTATAACCCCTGAAATCATCAAGCACTCCTTGTCTGCAGTCCTTACAGGTGGAGGGGATTTCCAGCTCTGTGGCACACTGGGCACTTCTCCAGAACTGCTGAACGCTTCCTGACTGGCAAAAGGGTAATGGCTTGTGGCAGGCTCAGGGAACCTACAGGCTGGGCGAGAGTTGGGACTTCACCTTACAGGACCTCCTGCATTGTAGATCTGCTCCTTAAGCTCTTCGCGGTCGTGATAGTAAGATTTCCCTTCCCCTGCTCCCTGCAAAGCTGGAGGAGCAAACATACAATGTACCACAAAGTACTACACAGAATAAACACTGAGCCACCAGCCATCTTCTTTGTAAGCCACAGAGGTGCTGCGTGTGCTCCCTATTGCCCCAATTTGGAGGCCACAGAGAAGAGGTTGCAACTACGATGCAACAGCAGGAAGGTCCTGGCGGGGAAGCCACGTGGCAGCACTGCCTTCAGCAGCCATCTCCTCTCTGCTCTTCTCTCCCATGGTGAACTTGTGCTGTCAGAAGACCTCAGCTGTGAAGGCATCCCCCTATGAATTCCTCCCTGCTCTATGTTTCAGCAAATCTGGATTAGCTATTGCAGAAAAGACAAAGCAGGGGTACTGTCCCGTGTAACTAGAGGTCCAAGTTCAAAATATTTGATGCTTCGGAAGAAGATTAGTAGTGTTGTAACCTGGCGTTTGCAGAAGCTGTTAATTTTCTCCCAAGGTGTGTGCCAACACACAGCTTGTTTTGATGCCTCCAAACCAAGGCCTAAGTCAGCAGGGAGCTGAGAGACTGGGCGGGTGAGGTGAGAGTGTGAGAATTCAGTAAGCTGCTGCATTAGCCGTGTATCCCAAATGGCAAAGGCAATGGGAGAGCAGAAAATGTGATTGAGTTTTGTAAAAAATGTTAATTGTAACTCATTCTACTTGACAAATTCTTTGCATACGTTCATTTTTTTTAAAACCTCTGAATCTTCTTTCCTTATTGTAAAAAGTGTGAAAGAAAGGGAACTGTGGCACTTTTTTTTTTTCCCTGGATGTTTATTTTCTGTGTTGGCACTCACTAATAATTTGCTTGCCTCAGGTTTGGGATTAAACCCTGCTGGTTGTTGTGCAACATGCAGTGGGGACAGAAAGAGAAAATTCAGTGCTAAGTAGAGCTATGCAAGCCTGTAAAATAAAAGCCCAACTGCTCAGGTAAGATGACACTAAGTTAATAAATACCATGTTAGTAGTCCACTGAGGACTTAGCACATGTTGGTAAGGAGCCCACAGACTTTCCAAATATACCACCAAAAGAAAAAAACGTGACCAAATTTAAGTCTGGGGTGGGAGCATCTGCTGTGTGTATAGGGATAACCCAGTAAAAATGCTTGATGGGAGCTAACTGCCAGCAGGACAAGGTAGTATCTCAAGGGGGACTACAAGAAAGCTGGCGAGGGGCTTTTTTGTTGGGTAGCGATAGGAATAGAGGGAATTGATTGAAACTAGAGATGGATCGGTTCAGATTGGACGTTAAGAAGAAGTTCTTCCCCATGAGGGTGGTGAGACACTGGCACAGGTTGCCCAGAGAGGTGGTGGAAGCCCCATCCCTGGAAGTTTTTAAGGCCAGGCTGGATGGGGCTCTGGGCAGCCTGATCTAGTGGGGGATGTTCCTGCCCATGGCAGGGGGGTTGGAACTAGATGATCTTTAAGGTCCTTTCCAACCCTGACAATTCTATGATTCTGATGGATAAGGAACAGATAAAATTTGCAATAGGAGCTGTGGGTGGGCTGCCAGTAAAAGACCCTGGTGGGCACTGTGTGACAGCTGGTGTGTAGTGCTGGGCCATGCCACCCAAATAAAGGGGCTGCTACGAGACTCAGCTGAAAACAAGAGTGTGGCTGGGGGCCAG
>NW_009717757.1:75133-75388 GCF_000703405.1 Apaloderma vittatum
CGGGCCCACCCTGCGCCTGCCTGGTGCACCCCCAGCTGCCGGGAGCAGACACGCAAGACACCGAGCAGCAAGACCGAATTGACCTTTGTATCGCGGATCCCTACGAGGACGACTGAATCCAGGTCAAAAGCCTGTGTGTTGCGTTGTGAGGAAGAGGTGAGCTGGTGTTTGCAAAGTGCCTTTTGCTTTGCGGCTTCACAACACGCGCTAGCAGAGACGGGCAGGCTGAGCGGAGCGCTGCACCTGGAAACGGTG
>NW_009717758.1:0-29801 GCF_000703405.1 Apaloderma vittatum
GTGATTGTCCCTCTGTACTCAGCACTGGTGAGGCTGCACCTTGAATACTGTGCTCAGTTTTGGGCACCTCAATATAGGACAGATAACAATGTGTTGGAGTAAGTGCAGAAGAGGGCAACAAAGCTGGTAAAGGGCCTGGAGAATAGATCTTACAAGGAGTGATTGAGGGAATTGAGTCTGATCAGTTTGACAAAGAGGAGGCTGAGGGGGGACCTCATCATGCTCTACAGTTACCTGAAAGGACACTGGAGTGGTTGGTGCTGGTCTCTTCTCACAGGTAATTAGAGCCAGAACCTGGGCGAGTGGTTTCAAGTTGCAACAGGGCAAGTTTAGGCTGGACATTAGGAAGAAATTCTTCACAGAAAGAGTGGTCAGACACTGGAATAGACTGCCTAGGGAGGTGGTTGAGTCGCCATGCCTGGATGTGTTTAAGTGTCGTTTAGTTGTGGTCTAAGGATCTTTTCCAACCTTAATCGTTCTATGATTCTATATGATTCTATGATAGTGCATACATACCTGGAATCCTAGAGATTAAGATTAAAATCTCTGATCTGGATCAGGTAGAAGAGAATCACAATTGCATCAGCCATGTTCCAGGTAAGCCCTGGCTGCAGAACTATTCTACGCCTCAGTAGGTGATAACAGAAAATAAAACCAGCACTTTGAAAAGTTACCATTTCCTCACAGGGAGGGCTAAGGCATTTTCTTAAGTCTTGAGTGCTTTAGCATGAATGGAAAAACTGTTTCCCACTGAGATATAACTGCAAGAATTATTGGTACTGATTAGATGACAGCTTCATTGCAGAGGCCCAAAATTTCATAAAAATCAGTCAGTAGGAAGAAAAGAGCTCACCTCTCCATGTTATTTTTTCTCAGAACTGTACTCTGCAAACATCATAACAGCTACTGTATAATTTTGTACAGAATTGATTCTATAAGTGTCTGCAGATGTGAATAGAGAACTACTTGCCAGAAAACAACAAGCCAGAAAGAGAAAACGCACCTGCTGAGAAGCTGGTATCTGAAAGTTTCCCAGCTCTGGGAATAAGTGATGAGCTCTGGGGATAACTAGAGTAGTTGTCACTTCAAGAACTCATAGACTCAGGACAAATGAGAGTCTGCCATATCTGCACAAGACCACTAACAAAAATGAATGCCAGCCATGAACTGTGTAACGCTGATCGTGTCCGGAATTGTCCGATACATAGAAAAAGATGACAAGTTTATATCTCACCCTGAAGAAACAAAGGGTCCTCTGAAGTATGTTGTGAACACCACTAGTGTGTAAGTACAAGCCTCTGTTTCTGAGTATTGAATTGGAGTTGGCTACCCATTTGTTCCAACTTTGTAATTATGAATGAATGCGTGAGTAAACAGTGCAAGTGAATTACGGAATATACTGAGCAGTTTTCAGTTACTGGTCATAGTGGTTTGATACTATTTATCACATTGTCATTGAAATTGAAATTGTTTAGAAATATTGAGTGCATGGGTAGGATACATATCTGACTAATCATAACCAATCTTCTTTTAGGTAAAAGGGAGTTAGCAATACAAATTTCAGCCAAAGAAATGTCTGTGATTCTGATTGGTGTAAAACACCTCTCAGGGTCTACATCTCTGCAGAGTACATGAGACAAGAGCTGCAGCAGTTCAAAAAATAGCACATTAAGGGTTTTTGTTTAGTAAGTTCATTTTATTTGCTTTTATACATTTTGGGTTTGTTTGGGTTTTTTTAAAGATTGAAGAAGACTGAAAATATCTAATACAAACATGAGAAACAAATTATAGTCTCAGAATCTATGCTGGCACAGTTACAGTAACTAAACACACTCAAAGTGATTATTCCAGTAGTAAAGTAGTAAAAAACCCCAACCAAACCTTGCTCCTATACTAACTGTAAAAAATAAAAAAAACCTCCAACCTCAACCCCAACCCCAGTCAAACAAAAATAAAAGAAAACACCTGATGCAGACAGGTGTGACTCAACAAACGTTTGTCTGAACATCTAGTCTAATGCCCTTCATATAGAAAAAACCTTAGAGAAAGTTCTAGAGGATTATAAAGAATGAAAAAAGGCCAAAAAAAGAAAGTTAAGAAGACATTCTAACCAACTCATATATTTAAGTATGTTGTGCTAAAAAGATTTCAGACATTTAATCACACTGAAAAGATGGCTAAGCAACCAAAGTTCTGAAAATTTGTTTTTTAAAAAGTATGAGAAAATCTAAAAAAATGAGGAATCAAATCTCAGTATACTTTCATATTAAATGGATAAGTCAGAGAATCATGTGAGAAGCCCTAGGAAAAAATAATAAATTATAATCAACATAAGCAGCTTCTTTGAGTAGCTTGGTTTTCCACTCTTAAGTTAGTGTATTTCTATGACAGAGTTGCTAGTGGAGAGCAGTATCTTGTATTCTTGTTGTGTGTGCTAGGATGTAGTTTACTAACTCTTGACTGAGATATACTTGCTTAATATCCACGTTTCTGCATTCCTCAGCAAGAAAAGGAAAAAGTGTTTCCTGTTTAACTGATATGGATTGCAGAAGACAGTCAAATATGCAATCACACTTTTAAACTCTCCAGGGATGTTTGCTAAATCTTTAATCATTTAGACTAGTGGAGAGATAAAACCTAAAGCTACAATGGTAGTTAATTGAAATTCTACATATTCTATACAGAAGGTGGAATGCTGCTTGTAGAAAGAAAATTAAGCTGAGAAAAGTAGAACCTGGAAATCTATGCAATGTTTGAGAGTCTGAAGTAAAACAGTACTGTTTTCATAACAAACTCACCAGTGAGCCTCAAGTGTTCTAGTGATAATTAGGGAGTTCTGGGACAACCGGATACTTACAGCTCTGTGATCCACTGTTGACAAAAGGATAAGGTGTAGCACATTGCCCTCAAATAAAGTTCCTTTGATTGCTAACAGTGAATTAGGAGTTGATTTGCATTTCTGTGTCAAAGGCCAAAGAAATTTTCTTCATATCCATTATAAAACCAACAGTGATGATCAGAATCAATAACTGTATTAATATGTCTAAATCTATGGCTTGACACATAGTTCACTGGGGTTTAAACACACATACAAAAGTTCATCTAACCTTTCAGAAATCTGTCTGAACCAACTCTAAGAGTGGAACACATTGCATTTAAGCAGCCAATACTTGCTCATATAATTATTTTATGTACTTCTATTAAAAAAAAAAAGTAATGGACAATATAGTAACAATCACCCTCCAACTCAGAATTAGTTAACATCTATTAGTGAAGACATTCTGATAACTGTGCTGGCAGAAATCTATGCATGCAACGAAAAAGTTTATATATATGCTTGTCAATACTTCATGTTGAAATATTGCTCTAAGTATCACCCAAACTGCAGAGATATATTTAAAATAAAATATGCATGTGACAGGAAAAACTGCTTCTTTTTAGAATATCTCCCATTTACAGTGTCCAAATAGAAAAAAAGAACATAATCTAATGAACATAAATCTGAATACGAGGTAGATCTTCTCTGAAATAATCCATTTGCTATGTTTCTGGAAAGATTCTGTAATACTGCATGTGATGATCAAAAGCAGTTTCTAGATTCAAAACAGAAAAAAAAAGATAGTACTTTCAAATAATAAGTGGCACTATTGTACTTATAAGAGCAGTTTCTGTCATCAGAAGAAAGTCTATGAACTCATCACAGATAAGGTTCAAATCATTCTTAAATTCAATGGTCATTGCTTTTCCAAACTGTATTTGCAATTGCAAAATAATTGCTTTCTATTATAGGCAATTGGGTGAAAATTAACATTTATATGCATTGAAAGAAGTCTTATTTTGAACTCACAGCACTTGCCAGGATCAAAAGAAGACTAATTATGTGAATTACAAATCAAGGAAAAATTTCTATTACAACAGAGACAAGCAAGAAACAAGTCTAGATAAGTGAAATTTAAAACTAACAGAAATGTTTGGTTTATTTGTTTTTCCTTTTTATTTCAAGAAATCAGTTGCTATCAATTAATGAGCATATGAAGAAAGTCAGCGTCTAAAGTATAACACAAGATGTATTTCTCTGCAGAGTGTGAAATGCTTTCAAGAAACACTGTAGTCCTCCCTCTCTGGGTCACTTCTTGGCACCTTTCACTTCATGCAAAGAGATTCTATTTCTTTAGACACTGGTTGGAAGTATGAGGTAGGTATCCATGACTGATATACATGTTAGATACTTAGGACAAAGGAATTACTTAGCTAACCATCAATATGTTCACCACATTCAATAAAGTAGTTGAAGGCTCTTTGCAGGCAGTTATCAATCAGGTCAGACAAGGCGACCTCCATTGCTCCTTTGAATGGGCTGATACTCAATGCTGCTGAGCTGCTGTCTTCTCACACAGTGCTTTTATTCTTAGGATTTTATATATTTTCAAGGCAGTGTTTTTTCTCCGCTACCCTTGAACTACTATCCCTGCATCAGCAATCTTTGCTTTCTCATCTTTTGTAGCTCTGTTCTATTTACTTTCTCACAGTACTTTTTCACAACTTCACAATTTTCATGGAAGTTTGAGTCAAGGTTATGCGGCTGAACCATGTCAGAATTACATCAAACTACCAAAAATTCTCAAACCACCTATAGCTGAATCCCTAGGAGAAGAGTTACAGGTGTCATTAGATGATACAGAGACAGAAAACTGAACAAGAAAGGACAATAGTATTTTCTTTCTTGCTGAATTAGAAAGGTTCTGATGGCCCTGACTTCAGTGTTATGGAGATGTTTGTACAAGTACATTGTGACTAAATGTAGAGTAAGCTGTGTGTTTCATGTATGATTAAGTCTGGATTTGCTCCATGTTTGTTAGTCAGCTGACTATCTTCTACTAGAACATGAGCCAGCCTTCCTCTCTGGGAAGAAAAGATGCATCTAAGGCCAGTTTACGTAAATTTTTTAGTGTCTAAGGCATCTTGTAGTAAGGATTTCTGCAGATTGACTGTATTTGAGGTAAGTAAAAGAAAGTCATTCCATAAAGTGTTGTCATTTTTTTTTGTCGTTTTCCTGAATCTTTTCTGATTCAATAATATCTTTTTTTGAGGTGAAGCAATTTGAAATACACCATGTGTGTGAGATGACAATCCAATAGAAATAGTGTTGAAATAAGATAATAGCCAGGCCTATGTAGAAAGGAATGATCATAATCAAACCCACCAACTAATCATGACTGACCTTGATTATCCAGAAATAATTCACAATGGCTTAAGGGAGTCCTTTCTAGATTTTATCTTGAACTCACAGAAAAATACTGATCTTTATTTATCCAGTACAAAGGATGCTTAATCCTAAAACAGATGTTGTATTTGCCATTCTTAATATCATTCTCAGTCATAACACAGAACCCAAATCTTGTTCAGATCAAACTGCACATCAACTATGGATAAAATTTTAATCTTCCTCTAGAAGTTTAAGTCAGAATTTAAAGGTCTCTTTTTCAAAATAATAAGACTACCTTTTTGTATAAAAATAGAAGGTTTGTCTAGAGATCTCTTTTGTTATTCTAATGTCTTCCTTATTGTTTTCATGCTCCGAGGTTTCTGGATACACCAATTAGAAAGAGGAGAAAAATAATTTAAAACTAAAAATTAATTTAGTCACATCTCAGTAAGAAGTTAGACAATAAGAAAGGCAGTTTTAATGAAAGCAAATCCTCCACAGGAATTGAACCCATACCCTTTCATAACATCATCAGTTACCTTCGTCACAAGGCTATATTAAGCTAGTAGCACAACAGAATCAGATGTTGTATTAGCCAACAGAGGATGTTCTTTGATCCTTATGAATGTAATAAAAAATATATTAAGAGGAGCAAAGTAATTAAAATTTTACATGACTATGAAATGTAGACAATGTGCAGTCCCTAGGTCATTCCAAGGACTATATGCATGTAATTTAATGACATTCAATGGAAATACAGCATATGCCTTGTCCTCAGTGACGAAAAAAAAACAAAACACTTGGAAAAAAAAAACAACACTTGAAATGAAAGAAGACTTTCTGGCTTCAGCTCTTTAAATTCTATTTAGGATAATAATTTCTAGTATATTATATTAGGAGAGAATATCTTCCCAAAATACTAAAAACATTCCAGTATTTGGATTATTAATTGATGCAATATACACACAGAATATTTAAAGCTATATACTGTTGGAACCATTGAGAACATTATTTAACCAAGGAAAGAGTATCTAAATGACATAATAAGTCTATTCCATTAGTACACTTTTTTTTTTTTTCATATCTTACAGGGTTTATTGCTAATGTCAGAACTCAAAAATTGCCTTAATGTTCAATTCAAATTACTTTGAAGAATGATTTCTACAATGAATAGTCTTTATTTCAGAGCTTGAACTATCTTGTTAGCACATATAGAGAATGAAGTGACAGGTCCAGAGATGAGTATCCTTACTTACAAACATGAAATAAACATTCAAGTGTAAGACTGAGTGACAGCATCCAAGTTCATTATTCTTTCAGCCAATAGTTTCTAAGATGTGAAGAAAATATAACACTTAAATTTAAACATCTAACCAAGATACTTACATTATGACACTTTTCATTTAGGGCTTTGTGTCCAATCTGTGAAGAAAAACAGATGCTTCCTAAGGCTGATGCAGAGTTTACTCCTACCATCCTAGAGAATCTGTGAAAAGATTAAGCTTGTACTTTGCATGCTTCAGTTACATGCTTACAGTGAAGTGAGATTAATTCCTCTGTCCCATCCTCCCCTTCCTGAGCATGTAAACAAGCATTTTAGAATACATTTTGCAGGTTCGATTGAGATCTGAACTGCTTATCCATAAATTCAAAATGAATCAATTCATGTCAGTAATGTCATCAAACTCAATGATTCACTTCAGATGAACACCTAACTATTAAATTCAGACTAAAAAACTGTACTTCAGCTTTTTCTAAGCAACCACATGAAGATTTGGTTGAAAAATAAGGCCTAAGTCTAGACTATCAAAATCCCATTTGTGTAGATTTTTTTCTTAACTGCTACCAAAAGATAAACCATATTAGTGTATCACCCATATACCAGAACTAAAATAAAAACCTTCTTATGCTTAACTTTGTCAGTTAAAAATAATCATGAAAACTGTAATATTACGGGTGTAAGCAGTTATTGATCTATATATTGATTTTCTAACCTCTTAAAAAATATTTTTCAAAGAGTTCTGCTCTCATCAGCTTGAGGTTTTGTGGGATTTTTTAGTTGCTTTTTTATCGATTGGAAAAAACAGAGCATCTTCTTATTGTAAACTATCTTGGGAGCCATAATAAATTTTAATAGCAAATACTCGTAAATTGTTTTTCTTCTGTTGTTTTCCTGTTTGGGACTTTTGGCTAATTTGATAACTATTGTTCACTACAGTAGTTTAAAAACATATTTCTCCCCTGGGGTCAGAGCTTTAGGAAACATCCTATAGCTTCTCAGAAATCCCTTTCAACAAGTATACAGCTATCAAGCATATCAATCACAGAAGCTGTAAAGACAGCTAAGGAGAGTATTCCCTACATCTTCATGACTGAAAACGAGGTGTAAGTTTGGCTAACGTTTCTCCTCTAGTCAAATTATAAATGATAATTACAATAAGACTAACAAAACAGGGATAGAATGAGTAGAGAGTTCTGTTCTGAATTTTCTTGAATGATTTAAAAAAAAAAGAACAAACCAGAAGACATTCATATTCTCCCTTTCTATATGTAAATCTCTTAGAACAAGCAATGAGCTTTTATGGTCTGTGCAAATACATTGTTTGAATTGTATTTCTAGTTTCATAAGTCTAACTAATTGCTAGAGTGTGGATAGTAGAGGAGGAAAAAAGTCTTTGTGTCATAGTGATTTCTTCTTCCAGGGTGATATTCTCTTTCAATGATGTTAGCAGACAATATTATAATTCTTATTCTTGTTCTTGTCTTCAAAACTATTTTGCAGTAGCAACCAAGAAGCCTAAGTCTTCTCTTAAAAATTCATAAAGAAATTTATTTAAAGGCCATGGTTTTCAGCATGAAATGTACAATAAAATCTCATCTCAACATGTAATGTCCAACACAAGTGAGCACTTCAACAGGGCTAGTGCAAATAAGACAAGATTGCACTAGTCAGGATATTTCATTAAGTTGGACTTCAGCCTTCCTAGCAAGAATTTGTAATTTTTTTTTCCTTACAAAAGAGCACCAGAAACTTGGTGGTGAAGGGCTGTGCTGATACCCACAGAACAGGTTTCAGCAAACAAAGGTGAGATTTAGGGAGGTGTTAATGCAGCTCAGCTCTGTCTTGCCTTAATAACCCCTTAACTGTGATGACCCAAGGGGAGTTGTGAAAAGTGACCCAGCCCTGAGCTATCCCAGAATGAAACAGCAGACAAAGGACCAAAATCTGAATAGAACCAAAATCCAGATAGCAAACATTTTGTCCCAAGTCCCATATTCAACTCTTATTTATTCCTGAGATGTGTTAAATTCGGCTGAGTAAATCATGTATGTGCGAGATATATTAATTTGGCTGAGTAAATCAAGATATGCTAATTTCGCTGAATCACTGATGTGTAAGCTATCACACATTTAATAGAGGGTGGCTGGGAGAGATAAGGGGAAATTTCATCATACCACCCAAGATAAACATTCTAGGTAGTCCAGAACCCTCAGGCATACCTCTGCCCCCCATCCCATCCTTACAGCATAGAAGCTGTATGATTTTGTGTAGAATTTGGAGAACTAAATTAAAATGATTGAATAAAATTAAGTTAAAATGGATGAAATGCATGACTGCAACTTTTTCAAATACTTTTTTTTTTAATTGTTCATAAATTTACAGTTTCATACAACCAGATGACAAAGCAAGCCTAGCCCTCAAACATGGTGAAGTAATGTGGCTTCATCTGATGTTTTTCAAGTAATCCAATAGCTTTTTTGGAAAGTCTGTATGAAATATATTCCTAGACACTCCTGCAATTTGGCTTGCTTCACTGTGTTTGAATTATTAACATTTAGGAAAAGAAAATATGAAAAGCAGGAATTGATTAACATGGACACACTTGTGTTACAACACAGGTGCATGTATTGATGAAGGACGCTTCATCCTTCCATTAGCTTACAAAATATGCAGAGTGAATTGATGTGTAGGTATCTGTAACCACACAGCTCTATAGTATCCCTTTCAGATCTCACAGAGAGAGACCTGTACGGTTAACAGTGTTAATAGTTGCATTCATTCCCTGAAGTGAAGACTATTGTACATTCATTTTACTTTTACTGCACTGTCTTCAGGCCCTTGCCTGATGTATCCACACCACTGCTTTCTATGACAGAGCTACAGCTCTGGTTGTGATAGGAAGAGCAACTGATGTCATCTACCAGGACCTGTGTAAGGCATTTGACGCTGTCCCACATGACATCCTTGTCTCTAAAATGGAGAGACATGGATTTGACAGATGGACGACTCCTTATCTACTTAAGGAACTGCCTAGAAGGTTGCACTCAAAGAGTGGTCATCAATATCTTGATGTCCATGTGGAGACCAGTGACATGTGGAGTTTCTCCGGGGTCTATTCTGGGTCCAGTGCTGTTCAACATCTTTGTCAGCAACATGGACAACAGCATCGAGTGCACCCTCAAGGCTGCTGATGACACCAAGGTGTGTGGTGCTATGGACTCACTTGAGGGAAGAGATGCCGTCCAGGGGGACCTTGATGGGCTTGAGAAATGGGCCAGTGCAAACTGCATGAGCTTCAACAAGTCAAAATGCAAGGTCCTTCACCTGGGTCAGGCCAATCCCAGGCACAAATACAAACTGTGTACAGAGTGGGTTGAGAGTAGCCCTGAAGAGGAAGATTTGGGAGTGTTGAATAAAATAGAACAAACATACTGTGGGATGCAAAGTCAAAACTTTCTGAAGGAAAAGTGAAAAATATTCGGTTTTATTCTACCAGAGATTTTTTTTTTAATATATCTCATTACTTACAGGGTAAGAAATATTTCTCTTAAAGTATGTTTTTAGCATGCTTAGACTTCACCAGAAGTGTCCCTTTTATGATAAATCATTCAGAAATATACTGAAACCAATGTTCATCTTAGGGACAACTGAATCCTTATTCGAAAGTGATAACATGTCTGTCACTGTACTGATGGCTTTCTTTTTTCTCTTAAAAAATGAAGAAACAGATCTGATTTAGTGGAAAATTGATTATTTGTGTTGTGGTTTTTTGGTTTTTTTTTAGTTTCAGGAAATGAACATTCACTGATGTTATATTTTTTAATTTTTAGGCAGAGATATTTATAACAAGTTTTAGTAAGAGGCCATGGAGGAAGAAGACATGAGACAACAGATTTATTCTCCTTATTTGGTAGTTTTTTATGAAGTTGTTTATCATGTTGCAGATGCATGTAATTGTAATATGTTTAAAATAATAGGTTATTCTTGAATTATATTCTTTGGAACCGTAACAATTTTGAACTTCTAATGAAAGGATTTTTTTCTTCAGCATATATATTTTTCTTTCAGTGCGAACCAAGAGAATGATCACGTCTTTATGTAATGATATGTAAATGTCTTTATTACATTACTAGTTTAGATAAATAAAGAAAATGAAATAAACGGTCACATTAAAAGTATTATCAATACTAATCAAATTTATGTGACAATAGCAATTGTTATACGTTTAATTTGTTATTTCGCATGTATCGCATTGGTATATTTAAATAATGTTTGTGATATCATAACTGTGTTCACCAACTGCTTGTCAAGATTTACATATTTTTAAATTATCATTGATTTTAACTCAACAAATGGCTAGAAGTTTTAACACTGGACAAACAAAAGAGCAAATAAGAGTATTTTACAACTCATATATTACTGTAAGGTGTAAGATCTGTTGTATTCCATATGGGAAGCAAATGGCATGTCTCTTGCTTCTCTAGCCTGGAGAACAGGAGAATCAGGGAGGACCTTATCATTCTCTACAACTACTTGAAGGGAGGTTGCAGTCAGGTGGGAGTTGGGCTCTTCTCCTGGGCAACCAGTGACAGGACGAGAGGACACGGCCTGAAACTGCATCAGGGGAGGTTTAGGTTGGGTCTCAGGAAGCCCTTCCTCATGGAGAGGGTGCTCAGGCACTGGGATGCTCTGCCCAGGGAAGTGGTGGAGTCACTGTCCCTGGAGGTGTTTAAAGAGAGGCTGAATGTGGCACTTAGTGCCGTGGTCTGGCCGATGTGCTGGTATTGGGACACAGGCTGGACTTGATGATGTCAAAGGTCTTTTCCAGCCTCAATAATTCTGTGATTCTGTAACTCATCCTACTGCTTCTGCTTTAGTTTGCCACTTTGGGGGAATCAGATGTCCCGCTGCCATTTTGTCTTTTTAATATTCCACAGCAGCATAATTGCTGTCCCACATAAACTTGAGAGCTCAGACCTCAGGGGATTCATCTTTCTGCACAGTGTGTAGAGATATTTTCTCTCACTGACATAGCATGGATCTCTTGAAAACCATTTCTACCACATAAATGTAAAAAGTACACTTCTGATTTAACAGAAACACAACTAAATAATTGATATGATAAATCTATCTAACGCAAAAACATGTTTGAAATCACAATATATAGATTGTTATGGAGGAAACTTTACCAAAAATAGCTTTCTAAATGTCAGCCTTTGTTGAAATACAATGAAGAAATCCTTTGGGTACCACAAATACTGTTGTATTTTTCTAAAATACACTTGAATGTAATTATAAATAATTTTTAAACTGTGACTACTGTCAAACTGGTAACATGCTTGCAGCTCCCTCGAGAAATATATTCTGGACAGTCAATGCTCTCTCTAACTGTATGAGACATTTAGTTGAAATTTCTTTCTGCATGGAGGACTCTTTTTTTTGTTTGTTTGTTTCTTGTGTTGGTGGCAGTGGGGGTTTTTAGCGTAAAGAACAGTTCAGAGATTTTTATTTAGATTGAAGAAAATGTTTGATCTGGTTGAAACTAACAAATTGTCATTTGCAGAGAGTCCTTGGTCTCCTGAGCCAGGTTCATCAAAAGCAGTCCACTCTTCATCCTATGCCCTCAGAAGTGATGAAATCAGCATTCCCCTTTATCAGGGCTGAGACAAAGCACTGCAGCAGGGCCAGCTAACACTTGACTCAACACACAGCCCCTTGCTGCATGGTGGCATTCACTTCTGAATCTGTTTCTGACCCTGTGACATTTTTCAGGTGAGAGAATTCCTTCTTCCAGCTTCTCAGAAGTTTAGCTGACACTATGCATACGGGTATATGATATACATAAAATAACTAAATTAGGTAAATTAAGTAGAATAAGTAGACTTTCTGGAACATCAGTTCACCTGCTTTCAAGGATTGTTGAGAACTGAGGAGTTGGATTCAGTAAGGAATATGATTCAAAGGGAACAG
Organism: Apaloderma vittatum; assembly: GCF_000703405.1. Taxonomy (NCBI): domain Eukaryota; kingdom Metazoa; phylum Chordata; class Aves; order Trogoniformes; family Trogonidae; genus Apaloderma; species Apaloderma vittatum. The sequence goes on from NW_009717758.1 coordinate 12,459, forward strand.
CTTTGAAGAGCTCAGTAGCCTTGTAACAGGGAGACCCCCAAACTGGCCTTTTGGTTTCACCTAGTTACTTTCTATTCACATTTAAGATTTAATTATTTATCTCATTATCTCTTACCCCAGAATATCTTCTACGTTTTATACCTGCACTTTTATGGATCCATATAATTAACTTTTATATCTGTATATTTGTATATACAAATGCATAGTTACATATAAATATATATCTAATGTATATCTATATGTAATTATTACATTTTTATATACATTTGTGCACTCATTTATGTATACATATGATTCTATGTATTTTCAGATATGAGCACTTCCTGATCTGAAGGGAAAAAAGCATTTAATCAGAGGCTGCTCAGAGACCAAATGGGTATGACAGTTTTGAAAAATGGCCAATCAAAGAGACATATGAAAATGTGTGGGGTATTACATTGTCAAAAATATCAGCTGCTATGTATGCATTCCTTTTCTGTCATTCTTCCTAGTAAAATGGAAATGGTGGCCTGTCACAGTCATATTGCACAAGTACAGGGCAGTATGGAAACGTAGGATCATGACGTTGTCAAATATCACATCTCCCTGCCAAATGCTAAGCAAGGCTTAAACACAGTGGACAGGTATAAGTCTATTGGACCTAATGGGATACACTCATGAGTGCTGAGGTAACTGGGGTTGTAAAGCTGTTCTCAATTATTTTTTAAAGGTCATGACAAGTGGAGGAGGTTCTTGAGGCTTGGAGGAAAGTAATGATCACTGTCATCTTCAAAAAGGGCAAGAAGGAAGATTGTGTGATCATTTAGTGAGCTGCTAAGCCTCACCTCAATTCCCAGGAAGGTGGTGGAGCAAATAATCCTGGAAACCTTTTTCAAGCATATGAAGGAGAAGGAGGCTCTTGGGAGTTGTCAGCATGGATTTATGAAGGGGAAATCATGCCTAATCAACCTGATAATCACTTTCTATGATGAAATGACTAGCAGAGTGGATAAGGGGAAAGTGGTAGATGTTGTATAATGACTTTAGAAAACTTTCCACAATGTCATAACATTTCATTGACAAATTGATGAATTACATGCTAGTTAATTGGACAGTGAAATTAATTGAAAGCTGCTAAACTGCCAAGATCAAAGGGTTATCATTGGTGATGCAAAGTTCAGCTGGAGGGCAGTCACTAATGGTGTGCCCCAGGCGTCAAGACTGGGCCCAGTATTTTTGACTTTGTTAATGGTATGGATGACAGGATATACAGCACCCACAATAGGTTTGCAGAAGATACGAAGCTGGGAGTGTTGATTAGATCACATAGTTGTTCTGCCATTCACAAGGACCTTAGTACACAGAGAGGAACCTCAAGAACTTCAACAAAAGGAAATGTCAGCTATAATCCCAGGCACCAATAGTTGCTGAGAGCAGATCAACTGGAAAGCAGCTTTGGAGAAAAAGATATGAGGATCCTGGTAGACATCAAGTTGACTGACCGGTCTTGTGGCCAGCAGGCTCCTGGGCTGCACAGGGAGGGTTGTTGCCAGGCTGAAAGGGATCATCTTTTCACAGATCCTTCAGGACCTGTGAAATATAACTGGAGTACTGTGCCTGATCCATACATGGACGTACTGGAAAGAATTCACAAGGGGCCATAAAGATAGTAATCTTTGATGATCGTTATCAATAGACTGAAGTATGAGGAAAGACTGAGAGAGCTGGATCTGTTTAGTCTGAAGACGAGAAGGCTCAGGAGGGATATTATTCATATATAAATACCTGATGGGTGAGGAATAAAAAAGAGAGACTTTTCTCAGTGATGTTAAAAGATAAGACAAAAATTAAGAATTTGGAGAAGGATATTCCACTTCAGTACATGAAAAAAAGACTTTTTTAAATCCAAAAGTGATCAAATATTAGTGTCAGTTTTCCAGAGAGATTTGTGGAGTCTCTCTCCTTGGGGAGTATTCAAAATCCATATATATATAGTTCTAAGCAACCTTCTTTTGCTAATCTGCTTTGATCAGGAGGTTGAACGACATGATCTCCAGATGTTCCTTTCAATCTCAGCAATTCTGTGATTTTATGAGATAAAAATATTTAGTTCTTTCCTGGATTTTAGATTTGCCATAGGAATTATTTTGTGTTTCTCCTTATACAGTAAAGACAAAAAGCACTTTAATGTACTTGGTCATTTGAGAGAAGGCAAAGGAAAAGGAGAGAGATTACTTTTCCTTACCAGGCAATTGCAAAATGATTTAAGACATAATAGAAACTGTTCAAAGAAAGGCTGTGAACAGAAGAATATTGATATAAAGAGACTTTGCTAGCTAATTCTGTAATGCTGTAAATACTTCTCAAAATATCCTCACTCAGATGGTTCCACAGGTGCTTTCACAACATATTAAAGCATCCGTTCTCCAGATTAGACCTTAATATCTATTGAGAAAGTTAAAAAAAAGAGCAGAGAACAAAACAGCAATAAGAGGAAACCAGGCTAACTTGCACTGACTGTTTTTCTGAATCTCTTCATGTTCACAGAAGTTAGTCCGAGAGTGGTCTTCTGTTTCTTGCAACAAATATCCCCTAAACCCTAAAGTAATTTTATATTAATGTAATATTATTTTTCTTTTCCTCTATATTTTCACAGCCATGTGATTATTCTTCTCAGATTTTTTCCCTTCTGCCCAATGGATTTTTTGATCAGAAACCTCTCAAAGCTGTGGACTCTTGCATTGTTACAGATCATTCACTTTTCCCTCACCGTTGATTGCAGATGGTTTTCCTGCAAATCTTTTAAAGGCACACGTTTTATATATTCTTCCTTCAGTTGTCCTTACTTGTTGATTGCATACTTTTTTTTCCTCCTTACATTCATAGCTTTCTTATCTGTTCCCTAGTGCCTGTCTGGTTTTTATTATATTATTCCTCTATGAAAGATAAAAATCTAACTAAATAGAAAGCTATGCAAAAGACCATCAAACCTGTGGATTTTATAGTTGATTTCCCTCCTTCTCTCCTCTTATCCCCTGCTAATACTTCCTTTTGTTTTGCCTTCTCTCATATCATTGTAGTTATGTGTAATGAAACTCTTCAGGGGCAAGGATTATAGCTAAATTTTCTGCTTGTGTAATACCTTAAAGTATGGCAGATTAAACAACAAGATCCAGGGTAGAGAAGGTAGCTTAAGACAGGAAAAGAAATTTTGGAAAAAAATTGCTGCTTTTATAAAATATTTGCTCAGAAAGAGAACTGCTGTTGTTTTATCACCAAAACGTAAGGACAGATCTCCTACTAACTTTAATATATGAAGGTTATGGACTAGAATTTATTTTAAAGTTTATTTTAAAGTTCTTTAGATGTGTTCTCCCTAACCCATTCTACAAAATAAACATTTTTCCATATTGAAGACCTACAGAGAATTTTAATTTTAATCATTAATTAAATTGATAGAAGGATTTTTTTTTCAGAGATTTCAAATAAAGACTTTTTAATACCTCAACATAATGACCTGAACTTCACAAGGCCTTAAACTTTGTTTTTCATATCTTTAAAAGCACTAAGAAAAAATATAACTTGTTTAAAATAGTCCCTAGTTTATATCTTCCAGTGATGACTAACTCATACAAAAAATGGGGTGAATAATTTTCTTGTCTTCCAAAACCAAAGTGACTCAACTGACATCAATGTTATCATGACAAATGTTGATATTTGAGAATCTTTAAGATAAACTTTGGCTCCGATAGAATACAACATAAGTAAAGTCATAAATCCATCCTGAAAATAAATTAATGTTTAATAGTATTTAATTCAATAGATAGATTTTTCAAACAATATAATTCTTCCAAATAAAATTATGGCATGTCCTCATATTTTTTCATCGTCACAAATTATGAACCAAGATTTTTCTTTAAAACTGCATGGAAATGTTATAGAAAGATTTCTGTCTAATTGGGCCATGAAAACCACAGAAGGATAGGCTTGCTTAAGAAAGGAAGCTGTTCTGTTTTACACTGTCATCATGCACAGCATGGTAACCACACTCACTCTAACAATTTCTTTAAGAACAGTTAAATCTGAAAGACCGCACTTCATTTATCATCCAGAGAGAACTCTGTTTGCAATTTCCCTCTTATAGGTGAAGACTCTTAGTAACTCTTTGAAGTAAGTGATGAAAAAAACCCACAACAAACCATAAAAAGAAAAAGGAAAAAAAAAAAGCCTGTAGGGTAATATGAGAAACTGCAGATATAGAATATGTTTAAATGACAATGGGTCAGGGAGGACTTTGTTTTATGTATTTCTGATAAGATGAAAAAGAAAAGCAAAAGGAGAAAGAGAATTTTTTAACATCAAATAATGACAGTTCAGAAGCTATTATTATTTTGTGCATAAACAGTATGAACCAAGTCAGACTGCATAGTTCTATTTCACGGCTCGCTTGATTTTAGGCAAGTCATTTTAGGAACTATTAAAATAAGGTAATATGAAAGTTTTCTTAAGCATTTCAGACCTGCTGAAGTGCTTTTCAGCCATTGCATGGAAGATTATTACACTGACTTTGACCATTTGCAGTACTGCTAGCCTTAGGTTAATCCTACAGAATGTGTATTCATGTACTCATGTGATTGATATTGCTTACAAGCATATTTTCGGAATAAGGTTCTATTTCTTTTTTATAAAATTTGTTTGAGATTTTAAGTCCAAAATTAAACATTACTTTCAAATGGTCTTCAGCTTAAAACTCAACCCAATTCTTGCATGTCTCTGTATGTAATCCACTTACATTTGCTGATGTTTATTTGTGCTCCCCTATTCCTGTACCCTTACTGATACCATTAGTATTCATTGAATACCATCAAATAAATTACTAGACGAATAAGCCTTAATATCTCCACAACTGAGGTTACAATAATAGTCAACCCTAGAGACAAAAAGATACATCACCCTTGCTATTCTTTCTGAAGCCCTTTTCATTATTTCTATATTATTTTGTCATAAAAGCAATGTGCTCAAAACTCAAGAAATTCAATGGACTTTTTCCTGTAAAATCAGTCCATGTTAGCTTTCATGGTATCATAACACATGGTCAGATAAGGCTTTTCTATCTGAAAAATGAAATGAAGTAGGGGAAAGATGGTGTCATGCATTCAAAGTGGTTACAATAATACTGTTACATTGATTTAGTGAATTATACTTTTATTTAGACTAATCAAAAGTTAGTATTTCATATTACAGACAACTTAATATGTACATGATTTTGTTAAAAGTTGTGTTTGTCTAATCTCCAATACTTCCTCGAATCCCCAATACTTCCTTGAATTCCTTCTCATTTTTCATGTAGTTTAGCTGAGTGCTTTGAAGACTTTTACACTAACCTCAAGATCAGATGTATGAGATGATATGATATACATGACTCTTTTTGCCTTCTATATATGACACAATGCCCAAAGTTTTCTATTTAATTTATTTTTGTCTTTATTTGGCTACATAATTTTTAATTACCTAAGAAAATAAAACAGAATTAAGGATAGCTTCATAGGGAAAGTGGGACTGAATTCTGTATATAGAATGGTATAGTTAGACTTACATACACACATCTTCATAGAGACACAGATAAACATGCATATATATATGTAGATAAAAATACAGAGCACAGTAATTAATTCATCTGAGATGGCATATCCAAATTTTGCAATTATTTCAAGGTTTAGTGTGCAACCTGAGTTTAAAGAAATCTGGAAAAACAAATCTTGAAAAAATGAATTACAGTAGTGCATAAAACCTGGACTTGGTGTATACTACTTTGACCCAAGTATGGATTTGTAATCTTGCCTTCAAGCAGTTTATTAAATCTGAGTCAGCTGCTCCTTTGGTCAAGTAAACTGTAGAAGTGTATTTCAGAATGAGGTATGATGCATTTTCAGAATTCTAGAAATATAATAACGTAAACAGGTCAGAAAAAGATAAGATGCTGAAGAGTAATGGGAAAGATCACTTCATGTTATCATTAAAAGTATACTGTTTCTCTGTTATAAAATAATTGCACTTACTTAGCTGTGATACCTTTTTGGAATGTACTTACAATGTCAAGGAGTCATATAAAATATTTAAACAAAACAATACCCTGTTTTCAGAATTTGTGTGAAACTTCACATTATAAACAAAATAAAGCAAGAGCAGAATTTCGTATGGTACACAGCTGACTAATGTGTTGTAAACTACATAGAAGAGATTTACAATATTTCCACAACTTTTTCCTCCTATGTTTCTTTTCAAATTTCTGATAATACCTTATTTTCTAACATTATCTCCTGAAGTTCAATTTATTTTACTTGCAGTCTTTCGGATTTTTTCGCAGCACCCCTGTATGTCCGGTTTTTATTTCTATGTTCTTATTCTTACAATATTTTCTTGTCTAATGTTTTTGTATTTTGCAAATCTAGATTTTAGAAGCTATAATTTTGTACTAGAACAGCTATCATTGCTTAAATATTGTTGTCACTTAAATCTTCCAGCTTCAAAGATTTAGACTGCTAAGTCAATATATTCATAATACTTGTGTTAGCCTGATCATGTCCTCTGAAAATGAATGGTGAAAGTGCCATTGGTTCCAGTGAAAATAAAATTAGATTATATACCTTTAGAAATAACTGAAAATCTTTAAATTGAGCTAATTCTTTTATAAAGAAGAAAAATATTTGATATTTCAGTTGTGAAATATTTCAGTGTTAGTGGCAAGTTTCTTCGCCAGTGAATTTCAAACTACAAACTCACGCTCAAAACAGTAAGGTGTTGAAACATTTATCTGTTATTCAGCAAGTAACTTCTGCTTTCATGCATCAATAATTTGTTCCGTTATCTTATCATGCTCGTATTTATGTAAATCCTTCTGATAAAGAAAAAATTATTTTTTATTTCCTCATACTATTTTAAATTTTGCATAATCCATACTAAAACCACATCAGTTGTGCTCCAGGCATGTTAATAAAATATGCTTCATATGTTTCCTAAAGAACCTGCATTTTAATTTGAATTAGTGCATTCTTTCAGTTACAAATTTTTGAGATTTTTCTAGGATTTTCTTCGCCTGAATTTGATCAAACAGTGGCATCCAGTGGGAAAAGTAGATGCATATTCCCAAGAGGTGTAGCTATTTATACATATATTAACTAAGCTCATTTTAGAAAGAGATGAATCCTAATACTCTGTAAAAAATCCAAAATATTTCTTTAATGTATAATGAGTAACAGTACGACAGATTTGGTAGGTTGGTTCAATATTTGCAACTCCAGTAGGAACATGACTTTAGCTAGTCTTTGATTTCTTCAGTTTTTGCTGGAATGTTTTCATTTTGTGATAGCACAGTTTGAGTCAATTATCAAACAGTTGCTTCAGCTACTGCTGTCTTCCCTGAACAAAGGTACAGTGTTGAATACAACCTACTCACATGCTGATGAGAAATTTAGGTGAATACTATCCTTGAAATCTAATTTATTGTGGATTGAATGTACATGCACACATTATGCCCACTGAAGTTATATTCAAGAACAGTTAACTGTGTAGAAATTATTGAGTTATCACTTCATGATAAAATAAAAAATAAAACTTTCAAGAATTCTACAGCAGAAGCAAGGTAATGAAAGCAGGAAATATCTGTGAAACACGAATATCTCTGATCTTCGATCTTTCAAATTCACTTTGTATATGAATACTTCCCTCCCCTATCCTTGCCCCAGTTTCCGTTTGTTAGAAGTCTACTTGTAAATATTAATCTAATCAGCCTATGGCACTTTACATAAATTAGAAAACAATATATTTAAAAGAAATTATGAAGCTGAACTTCCTTGTTAGATACCTAGAGTTTTGCTAGCTTCCAGCTGAAATTGAGACAGCACTAGTGTCCTGTGCAAACTGTACATTGCATAGTAGCTATTACATTTGTATAAACTAAGTTTATTAGCTTTGGATTATATCTTAAGTAGACAAACGCTCTTTGAGGTTTAGTTGGTAAATGCTTGTTTGCATAACAGTAAAATTAGAGAAACCATTGCCACCATATCTATGAAGTTATGGCGGATGAAGTTGGAAAGTCACTTCCCATCATAGGTGAAAAGGTATGGTGGTCTGGTAAAATTTCCACTGACTGGAAAAGAGGAAATATAACCTCCATTTTTGAAAAGGAAGAAAAGAAAGAACTGAGTAATTACAGGCCAGTCAGTCTTATCTCAGTGCATGGCAAGATAATGGAGCGATCCTCCTGGAGTCTTAGCTAAGCTACATGGACAACAAGGAGGTGGTTGGTGGCAACAAACACGCCTTCACCAAGGCATGTTTCTGGATTCTTCATTAATGAGATGTTACATTTTATATGTGCTGACATAACCCATTTAGGATTTTGGTGAAAGTAAAAGAACTGAGTTTACTTTAAGAAAGAATTGGAGATGTGAAATTTAGTCTCCCTGTTGCAACACTTCTTTCTTGACAATGTAAGAAGGATTCCCTTATATTTTACCATCCAGCTGACAAGTAAAGCTTGTTTGTCTTAAATAAATGAATTTGAAATAAAGTGGTTTTGCATATTAAGAAATGGTCTGTATTAAGCTCAGTTTTGGCCCATTTTAATTTTGATACTGAAATTAAGAAGCTACAGACCATTTGATCTTTAGGTTACTTCAGCTAACCATCCTTGCTGTGTTTCAGAGGATGAGAAGTCATGTTTTCATTTAGCCAAAGAGAAAAAAGAAAAATAAATTAAAAAGGAGAAAAAGAAAAAAAAAAACCAGTTCTGAACAGTGTAGACCAAGTATTCATGATGCTTCTGAGTGAAAGAGCCAGGCAACTGTCTGGTGCTATGGGGGAATGCCAGAATTATCATGTCTTATACTTCATACTTTCTCAGAGTCTACAGAAGTAAAATCCCGGCTGCTCTCCCTTGTCTCTTTGCAGCAGCACTGATCTCCCACCACATTTTCACTGTTCTTGTTTCTCTTTGTCTCCCCGCTATAGAGGCCTTGAGCTTCCTGAACTCCTGCTCTCAAGGGAGTATTTTTCTGCACTTCCATTCTGAAGGGGAGGGGCATGATAATTATTCTGTAATGAAATTCAAATTAAGATGGGGATGTAGGAAGAGAGAGAGAAGGGATGGGAAGGGAGCAGGAAGAAAGGGAGGAGGAAATAAATTAGTTACGAGCATTTTCAGTGGGCATTTTTATTCTTTTCTTCTGTCTCCTTATTTTACTTCTGCAGTGGAAACACTGCAATCTGTATTTCCTTTTTGAAAGTTTGCATCAATTTTGTATTTAGGGAGGAGGTTTCCGCTAATTAAATGTCCATAGTTTCTGTGTGATTTATTTCTCTTATTCATCATGACTTAATTGCTTTCCACCAAGAGCTGGTTGACAGAACTGTCAATTTCTTCACATCCTTCTGTTAGCCTGACTCACCGATTCATCATCCAGCTTCTTGAGATATGCTGAGCACCATTTTTGATGGGCTGGCCAGCAGGAAGGCCTGTCTCATTGCCAACATATTTTTCATTCTTCTTTCCAGCTTTGTTACTGAACAGGGTTTATAGACATTTAGCTGACTGTCCACGATCAGCAAAACCAGCTCATAGAGATAAGACAGGAATTTACAATATGTTCTCCCTCAGCATACTCAGCATTTTCTCTTTGGAACAGTAACCAGTGGGAAATTGCGCATCAAATGTTATACAACAATTACCCTCTCAAGGCTTGTTGAGACAACTACTATGTCTTCCTATAATGTAACCTGTTCACTTCTTTTACAGAAGATTTTCAAAAAGCTTCACAAAGAAGAAACAGTTCTTATACTCTGTAGGAGAGGGCAAACCATGTTAACCTATTTGCAGGAGTACAGGTGAGTAGAAAGAAGAGGCGTATCTGGGATTACAAAATTTTATGTCTAACAAAAAATTTTGAAAGACATTTTCTTCTCTTTTCTGTTCTCTGACTTAGAGGAGAATATAATAATTTAGATACTAACCACTTTGCACTGTGTATCACGAGCAGGAGACAACCCCTACACGGAGCTTGATTCAGAGTATTTTTAATAAACACTCTACATGACTGCACTGTGTAAGTTCATGGAGATGGCTCAAAAATGTAAAGCAGAAAGCTTTCAAAGTCCTGAACATATTTTGAACTAAGCCAGAAAGGAACTTTTGAAACAATGCAATTATACATGTCTGATGGAAAAGAGTAACCCACATAGATTTATTCTGTGCTTCCTCACAAATGTATCTGATTAATTTTTGTTTACCTCTATTCCCTTTAGTTGTGTGCTCTCATAAACTCCAGTTCTCAATCATTTTTACATCTTGTGCCTGTACTGTTGCTTGCGTTTTAAGGCAGTCTTAAGTTATTTATTATTCAGATGTAACAGAAATCAGAATCTAGTCATATTCACATACTATGTAATATATCCTGAGAGCAGTAGTATAACATATGTAAATAGCTGAAAGTTAAAAATAAAAATATGCAAAAGTTGTTTATTTCTTTCTTGGAGCAGATCTAGAGAGAAATAAAGACAAAATGATGCTGCTGTTAATGAAATTTACTGTTAAAAAAGCCCCATATAGCAGATACCCTAATTATATGCTACTTTTTTTTTTTCTGTAATTACTTGGAAATCTAAGTATTTAGAGCTTGCCTAAATGCCGTATAGATATTTAAGATTAGGGCAAAATAGCATGTAAACATTCAGCCACTCAAAACTTCATGTATGCAATTCCCAGCAGTCGCTTTCGCAAAACAGGTGAGTCAGGAGGATTCAGTAAAGAGAAGTGCATCTCAAATTCTTTCCTTCATATAAGTAGTAAATTCAGATACCATTTAAGGACTTCTGAGAACTTAATGCCTAAATTTCCCTGTGAGCAATGGAAATACATCTTAAAATAAAAAATAGACTTTTATACATGGACATATCTCAGATTTCTTCTCTAAAATAGGTCATCTTCAGGCTTTTTCAGCTAATAACATAGGTCAGTAAAAAAGTGGTTTTCAGTTAACTTAGCCACGGATTATCACAGTTTATATAGTTGAGCAGTCCAAAACAAGCTTTTGGAGTTTTCATAAATATAATATTTTAAGTAGAAAGTTTCCACCAAATTTTAAATCTGAGAACCTGCAGATACTTACCAGATGTTACTGGCCTTTCATTAGAAGCAGAGAACTTTGACTGATGCCCCTTACTATAATTTTGTTCCAAATTTTTGTGTTTTTTCCAGTAAGAATAAAATTTCAGGAAAAAAAATTGCAACAGAAGCAGAGGAGGGGATGTAATTATTAATTGTGTGGCAGATATTATAGATTTCAGGAATGTGAATTCCAAGGATTTTCTGAAATATATCAGTATATAATCAGAATTAGGTGTCCCTTCTGTTTATTATTTCAAGGCAAAAAATCAAGAAGAATTGGAAATACAGCACATCTGCTACTGTCTGTACAAGCTAAGATTCAACACTGTATTTAAAACATGATAAAGACTGGGCATAAACCTTAAACACAGTGGAGTTCTAGAAAGAAGTTTCCATTGTTCATTTAGACAAATATTCAGCTGCCCATCATACGAAAACATGTTAATAATTTATTGACACCAAAAATGTTGAAATATAAAGCTCTCATACTCTACGTGATGAATAAGTGAACCTTCCCTTATTTTAAAGTTACTCTTATTTATCATGATATATGTCTTGTTGTGATCTTTTTTCTGGCCATATCTTTGTCAGTGGAATACAACGTTAATATTTATCAAAGCCTACATACTAAAATATGTATTTGCAATTGTCTTTTGTTATTAATTGCTCTTTAATTATGTTCTAATACTATAAAAATACGCAAAAGGTGTTATCTAAATAGGCTGACGAAATCTTAGCTAGCTTCGTTACTCTGTTTTCACTCATGTAAATAATAATGAGTTTTTATAAGGATCTGTTTATATTCAGTAAAACCAGAGATAAAAACCTAGACTTAATTGTAAATTTTATGCAATTAACAAAAAATAAATCTTAAACACACACAAAAAATCAAAAAATATAATAACACTATTTTATTATGGTGTAAAAATGTGTGTCATTCTGAGAATATATGGCATAGCAATAAATCTCATTGTAAATATTGACAGAATCTGTCAGTTCAAGACCACAACTTAAGCTAAAAGTTTTCAAGTAAGATCCAATTACCTTTTTTGCTATCTCTGTTGCCCTGACAGACTTGCTTTATTAGCAAAAAGTGTGTGCCCCATTGCAAAAAATTTCCATACTAATATGCATTTTACTACTCTTGAACGACTAGGGAATAAGAAAACGAGATGGTGTGTCGTTGGCTATGGTAATATGCCTATCTCTTGAGTATTGCCTTGAATTAATTTAGTTTTAGTATAAAGGGTCACTGTTGTGGAAAGAAATCTTTTTTTCATCTACTTGTCTTTAACTCTTGCATTATGGTGGAAATCTAGTAGGTATGATCTGTAAGTTCCACTGACCACTGAAAATCAGGAAAAAATCATGATTAACCACTTTAAATCAGATTTTTGAACATTTTATATTAATCTACCTCTGTTCAGAGTACTTGTGTTTATATGTAATTCTCTTCTAGGAAAGTGATTATGTTTACAGAATATTGAAAATTATGATCAGAGTTAAAATCCAACATAGATAAAATGCTTTATTAACCTTTAAATACCTCTGACTAAATCTACTTTTGGAATTCATTGTTTAATAGAGGAAAACTCAACAATAATTTTACTTTTAATTTTTCTCCCCATGGTAAAATCTACCTAAGCAACATGTAAAAAGAATTTTGTTATTTAATTTACTCTGTTTTTTTTTATTTAGCAAAAAACTATTACAGTGTTTTCAATGGACTGCAAATATTTGTCACTACTCTTCTTGTTTTCCACTGCATTGACCTAATCCTAAGAAGAACTGGTAGTTCTGAAATTCTTTTACTGTCTTTGCATCCCCATCCCAGATGTTTGTATCTGACAGATGAGCTCTCTGGATTTCTATATCCCATATGTCGTGGTTTGACCCTGGCTAGCAGCCAGGTGCACACACAGCCACTCTCTCACTCCCCTTTCTCCACTAGACAGTGGGAGAAAATATTTCAAAGGGCTCAAGGTTTGAGATAAGGACAGGGAGATCACTTTCATTTACCATCCCAGGCAAAACAGACTCAGTTTTGGGGAGATTAATTACATTTATTTAGAGAACAAATCAGAGAGGAGTAGTGAGAAATAAGAAAAATCTTAAAAACAGAACACCTTCCCCCCATCCCTCCCTTCTTCCTGGGCTTAACATCAATCCGGGTTTCTCCACCTCCTCCCCCCGAGCGGCGCAGGGGGGCAGGGAAGGGGATTTATGGTCAGTTCATCCAACGTTGGTTCCACTGCTGCTTCTTCACTCCGGAGGAGGACTCTTCACTTCTCCCCAGGGACATTGTGGTGTCTCTCTCATGGGAGACAAGCTTCACGCTCTCTTCTCCAGCATGTCCCACGAAGGGCAATTCATCACAAACTGCCCAACGTGAGTCCCTTCACGAGAGGCAATCCGCCCCAACGTGAGTCTGAGGTGCAGTCCTTCAGGGAAAACTGCTCCAAGGTAAGTCCCCCGCAGTGTCACAAAAATCCCACCAACCAGCCTGCTCAAGCGTGGGCATCTCTCACTTCCATCAGCTACTTGTTCTGGCAGCAACCTGCTCCAGTGTGGGCTTCCCATGGGCCGGAGTCCCCTACAGGCATCCACCCGCTCTGGCATGGGATCCTCCACAGGCTACAGGTGGACATCTACACCTCGTCACCTCCACAGGCTGCAGGGGGCAGCCTGCTTCACCATCAACTTTACCACAGGGTGGGAGACTCTCTGCTCTTGTGCCTGGAGCTCATCCTCCCCCACTTCTTCGCTGACCTTGGTGTCTTCACATATTCTCACTCCTCCCTCTCTCTGCCAGCTGTTGTGGCGCAGTTCTTTTTTCCCCATTCTTAAATATGTTTTCACAGAGGTGTTCCTCTCCTATCACTTTACTGACAGGCTCAGCCTTGGCCAGCGGCGGGTCCCTCTTTGGAGCTGGATGGCATTAGCTCTATCAGACTCAGGAAACTTCTAGCAGCTTCTTGCAGAAGCCACCCTGTAGCTCCCCCCCGCCGCCAAAATCCAGCCAGGCCAACCCAATACACCCATAACAGGAAAAAAGAAAGAAAAATGTTAAAACAGGGTTGAAGCACTGAAATAAATTCCACATATAAGTATTTATTGTACAATCTTGCCTTAACTGCAGCATACACTTGATCTGAAAGGCAGGAGAGTGAGAAAGTAGAATATTTTCTCTGTTAATAATCCTTCTTTAAGGGCCAATGCTACCTGAAGTTAATGTGCCTGAGAGTCAGACTGCCTCCAATCTGTGTATGAGTGGGCCTGCATGAAGGTGTCAGTTTGCACATGAGATGCCTGAGCACATTCTTTCCATGGAGATGCTAAAAAGACGATTGGTACAGTCAATGAAGCTCAGGGAGAGAGATTTGGGCCACCTTAAAGTAGTCACCTAGGGCTTCATTTACCTGAGCATAGGTGTAGTGCTGTTTGATGTGTTTGAGGTGCTCAGCAGAGCACAGATCTCCAACAGCTCATTTGCTGCAAATTCGTAACTGCCAGTTCCTTGTCAATTCTTAGATACCAGTGGGTTTTCAACTGACACTAAATGTCTCAGTGTGAGTAGCTGCATCATGCTTCTACATGATTTTAGGTACCTTCATCTAGACAGAATTACGTTGCTTCATTCAGAACTGCATCATTCTCTGTGGAATTACAACAAAAATATGTCATGCAAGGGTGATAGATAAAGAAAGTTTAAGTGATGAAATATATTACGTACAATATAAAGCCAGGAAAATACTTTCAGTAGAGCAGCATTATTTCTCAAAGTCCTGCGCATATATGCACTTGTTGATAATCTATTTGTGTTTTAACTGTTTAACTATATTCACCCTATTCTGGCAAAAGAGAGAAGTAGTGTTTTAGGATATGAATTGCAAGCTGAACCTCTTTCTACTCTTACAGAAGTATAATTTAGAAATAATTTATGGTAATATGAAAGTGTTATGAAAATTCCTTACTGAAAATTTTTCTAATATTTGACAGAAATAAGACAAAAACCGTATGGCTGGGTATATTAAAAAAAGTAATTTTTGTTGCCCTTGGTCACTGCAAAAGAATAACTATAATTTATTTTACTCTCTTATTTAACTATTTGGCATTTCAAATGTAGAACAAACATGATTTTATAATGTTTTTCTCCAGTAATTTTCTCTGCAGAAATTGTGACTGCTTACTGAGGTCACACAAAATAAAGAAAAACAGACACTGAAATAAATTTTAAAAAGACATAAGTTAGGAGACAACTCAAAGATCTGACTTGTCATTAGTATAATTGCACAAATTAAAATATCTATCAGCAGGGGAAAATATTTCACCATATACAGTAGCTGTTTTGCTTAATATGTTAGGTCATGTGTCATGAAACTTCAAATGACAGAACACTGAATACTGAAATTTAAAGTTGTAAATAGCTATAAAAACACTCATTATGCATTTATTTACAGTTAGAAGAAAAACAATAAATTCACAAAATGGTATTCACAGTTGAAATTATATAGTGAACTGGCAAGGTTCAATTGGGTGCCACAGTTATTAATGGTTCTGTATCTAAATAATAGTTAATCTGTATTTGAATTAGTAGAGAAGAGCTGACATCTAACTATTATAATATATAGAGCACTTCTGCCCATATGTCATCATGCTTTTAGAAATGTAAGAATAAGCATTATTATTTCTGTTTTTCAGACAGACTGAGTATTTATTTTCCTTCCAGAAACAAGTTTTCAGTTACAATATTACTGAGGAACACTTTCAGTATCATGCTTAGTGAGTGGATTTCATTGAGTTGAAATTTTGCATTTTTCACTTAATTTTTTAATCTATTTTCTGAACAATTTCATAATAGAAAATTTTACCTAGTTACATTAAATTTCATAAGAACTTTAGTACTTCTTGTGAAATTGTACCTACATAAATGTTTTTATAATTTTGATCTGTTTTTTAATTCTGATGCTTTTGTTGTACTTTTAGTAGTGGGGATTTTGTTGCTGCCCAGGCGGGTTTCTCGTTGTACGGCTGGAAGTTGGGGGGCCGGATGAAAATTTTTTTTTATCTTTTTATTATAGGGGCCGGTTAACTCAGTCAGTTGAGCGTAGTGCTAGCAACGCTAAGGTCACGGGTTCAATTCCCGTTTGGTCCCCATGTGTTTCCTGATCTAGTTGAGAGGGGGCGTCCCTGGCAGCAGGGAGGCTGGATTAAAATGATCTCTAAGGTCCCTTCCAGCTTAGTCCACTCTATGTTTCTATGATGATTTATAAATTCATTCAACAGGAATTGTTAATACAAATAATTCTAAAAACTCTAAGATAAAAATATTTTTTTTCCATTTTACAGATTCAGGCTTATTCAAAATGTAAAATTTTTTGTAGATGCCAAATTTCAGTAAACAGAACTGATAGTTAGTAGTTACTTATTTAAGAGAGGATCCTTTGAGTGTGCATAAATCTATCAGTTTGCATTACTGGAATCCAAAAGACCTATCTGATTTTTTTCTGTTTTTCCTCTAGAAGTTTTGATAGATTTCATCTGATTTTATTTGTTTCATGTCTGGAGGTGGTCACCATAAGAACTCTTCGGATTCTCCTGGCAGCTGTACTAAGCCACATGAATTGGCGATAGCCAGCATGGCTTCACTAGGGGTAAGTCGTGCCTGACTAATTCAGTGGCCTTCTACAACAGAGCTACAGCACTGGTTGACATGGAAAAGCAACAGATGGCATTTTCCTGGACTTGTGTAAGGCGTTTGACACTGTCCCACATGACATCCTTGTCTCTAAAAGGGAGAGACATGGATTTGACAGATGGACCACTGGGTGGATAAAGAACTGGCTGGATGGTCGCACTCAAAGAGTTGTGGTCAATGGTTCAATGTCCACATGGAGACCAGTGACAAGTGGAGTTCCTCAAGGGTCTGTTCTGGGTCCAGTGCTCTTCAACATCTTTGTTAGCAACATGGATGACGGCACTGAGTGCACCCTCAGTAAGTTTGCTGACGACACTAAGCTGTGTGGTGCCGTGGACTCACTTGAGGGAAGAGATGCCATCCAGAGGGACCTTGACAGGCTTAAGAAATGGGCCAGTGCAAATTGCATGAGCTTCAACAAGTCAAAATGCAAGGTCCTTCACGTGGACCAGGCTAATCCCAGGAATTAATACAAACTGGGCACAGAGTGGGTTCAAAG
>NW_009717759.1:0-469 GCF_000703405.1 Apaloderma vittatum
ACTTCAACCTCCCAGGTATCTGCTGGGAATATAAAATAGGAGAGAGGCAATAATAAAGGGGGTTTGGTTAGCTCAGTCGGATAGAGCGTGGTGCTGATAACACCAAGGTCGTGGGTTTGATCCCCTTTCGGTCCCCATGTGTTGCCTGATCTAGTTGAGAGGCATCCCTTCCCATGATAGGGAGGTTGGCCTAGATGATCTCTAAGGTCCTTGCCAGTCTAGGCCATTCTATGGTCTATGAAAACTTTCTCACACAGCTGGTAAGCGAATCAACCAGGAAAGATGTCCTGCTGGACCTCCTGTTTGTGAGCAGAGAAGGTCTTGTGGAGGATGTGGCAGCTCGAGGCTAACTAGGGAACAGTGACCACAAAATGATGAAGTTCTCTATACCTAGAGATGTTAGAGGTGTTAGAGATGTTGCATTGGGGGACATAGTTCAGTAACTTGATAGGGCTGGGACAAAGGCTGG
>NW_009717760.1:0-22916 GCF_000703405.1 Apaloderma vittatum
AGGACTGAGTTTTAGCTCAAACCCAGGACAGGGTCCTTTAGTGGATTACTGCAGAACAAGTCCATAACGTACAAAAGAAGAAAGACTAGGAAGTTAGTCTGAAAATAAGATTTAGGATAGCCCAATTTAATATTTTAATCTTGGCCTGTATTCTTAAAATATACTTGGACTCCTTAGCATCACATTCAGTCTCTTATATTTTTTGTCCATTTTCTGTCCATTTCACCTGAAAAAATCTTACTATATTTTCTGAAAGGACTAAGGACACCTAACACAGAACCTTTTCATTTCCTCTTGAGAATTGAGCAAATACTACAAAATGACTGGGTGTGGAAATATTTTTGGCTGCTTTTATCTTATGTGCAAAGGGAACATATTAAAAGCTAAGAAAATACTTCAAAGTCTTTCCCATTTTTCAGGCAATTTTACATTTTCTGTGTATTATATTAAAATCATCAGAAATTCAAGAAGTCAGATATACTAAGGCAGAAAAAATGTAAGAATGTATCAAAGAAAGAGTCACAAGAAAAAGGTGAAGACAACGCTATCTCGAGGGTGGGAATAAAAACAAACCACAAGAGAAAGCAAAGGAAAGCAAGGTGCACTCTCAGCCGTCACCTGGGCTGCATCAAGAGACGAGTGGCCAGCAGGTCAAGGGAGGTAGTTCTGCCCCTCGACTCTGCTCTGGAGTACTGCATCCAGCTCTGGAGCCCCCCGCACGAGAAGGACATGGGCCACTTGGAGTAAGTCCAGAGGAGGGTCACAAAGATGGTCAGAGGGCTGGAGCACCTCTCCTATGAAGGCAGGCTGGGAGAGATGGATTTGGCCAGCCTGGAGAAGAGAAGGCTCTGGGGAGACCTTATAGCCGCCTTCCAGTACTTAAAGGAAGCTACAGTAGAGCTGGGGAGGGACTGTTTACAAGGGCACGTAGCGGCAGGACAAGGGGCGATGGTTTTATTCCAGGGCAGGGTAGACTTAGATTAGATATTAGGAAGGAATTCTTCAGTGGGACGGTGGTGAGGCGCTGCAACAGGTTGCCCACAGAGGTTCTGGCTGCCCCCTCCCTGGAAGTGCTAAATGCCAGGCTGCACGAGGATTTGAGCAACCTGATCTCATGGGAGTTTCTCTTGCCTCTGGCAGGGGGGTTGGAACTAGATGATCTTCAAGGTTTCTAAACTTGAAATCCATTGAAGACTGGATCCACTTTAAGGCTAAATCACACAGAGAATAATAATGTCTGATTAAAAAAAAGCCAACACCTGGGTTTATAATAAAATAAAATGTAATACAAGAATTACATTCTGACAAGACATGACAGTGGACCATCTCTGTTTCACTTCTAAACTGCAGTCTCTAGTCTGGCTTGCATGACTGTGTATCTGCAGTCTACCACGTTAACAGGCTAATCAGGTCACTGGTTAGTGGGATGGATTCACTGGTCCAGCTCCGTATTCTAGCACTTCCATACCTGTTTAATTGCTGTGGATCATCACTGGCATTTGAACTGCTCTGCAAGTTGACAAATATTTGTGCTGTTATTTAGTAGCATTGCAATGTGGGAATTAATATTTTACTGTTTGTTCTGGAGTTATTTACTTGCATAAATTGATATTTGTATTTCTATAAAGTGCATCAGTTAGCATAAGATGTGTAGGCGCCGACTCTATTTGTTAACATTACATAATGCTTAGCATAATGACAGGCTGGGTCTGGTTAACAAAGTTGAGAATAAGCTTGGCTTTTTTTTTTGCATCTGTGTTAAAACACTAATTAAGATATCTGTTTGAAATAAATTGTTTCAAAGCGAAAGATTTAGAGTGCTGCTTTTTTTACCAGCATAATTGCATTCTTAGTGAGACAGACAGCTTGCAGGTAGAAGATTTTCAGCTATAAAACTATGAATATTAAGCTTCTTTTCTGAAGCAGTTACAGGGGTTCAACTGTTCGCAAAGGCTGAGTATCATGTTTGGGGGTACTGTAGACACACAACGCCCTGAAGTCATTCTATCCTGCGCACTAAGGACTCTTTCACTGTCCAGGTCCCCTCAGAGGATTCGTCATGCCGTGGCATTCATCTCTGCCATGCAGCCCATCACCCAGGAAAGGGAGGCTGTTACTGAGAGCCATGGCTACGTCTTCAGTCCTGCGTAGTGTCACTTCTCCAGTGCAGACCAGTTTTGTCTGCCTGTACTGTGCATACGAGACCGTTCAGTTCTCCAGACACCGCTCATTGCTGCTACCATTTCATCTCATTCCTTAGCTACTCAACAGACTGCTTGCAGCATCCAAGTAGAAAGGCCACTAAACCACTCTACAGACAAGGTAAGCTGTAATCAGAAATATAATTCATAGCTTTGTCACCTATAATGTAGATAGTTCAGGCAAACTATTTCAATCAACTATATTCTTCACAGCAGCTTCTAAAACTAGATTGCTGCAGGCTTTATTCCTCTTTGTCAGAAAAAAAATGTCATACCGCTTGGAAGATAAAAGGTCATGTAATGGGGAAAAAAAAAATCAAACTGCCTTCAAAAATGTTAATCCTAGTAGTTATGCAATGGTTTTGGCTAAGAACACTAAAAGTATCTTAGATTAAGGTTTCACTCTGTTATTACCCTCCAATATAAGTATAATTTAAACTTTTCAAGTCTGCATTGAATATCTAAAGTGGCTCAGAATAAGATTTGCACACTTCAGTTGTTCAAATTGTTGTCCACATTCACATTCTATATATAAATTTTGTTGCGTTATAAGTGCTCAAACTTTTTTGCACATCTGTGGAATTACAGACTTCTGAATCCGGATTTCACTCCATCTCTAAGAGTTTTGGTTCCCTTCTTTCTGCTCACAGTTGTGTGAGCTCCCAACAGAGCCAAGTGTGTTAGCTTCCAGAGAACTAACCCTGATGCATTTTTAAACTTCTACTGTGCTAAGTACTTCTGTCCTTTTCGACACAAACCAACTCTATAGCTTCCTTCTCTTCATTTATTATCTCCTTCCATCTGTTCTGCTACTGCCAGCTCAAAACGAAGACAGATGTGACAGCAGTATTACCTGAAAAAGCATTAAACATTGCTGCTTGGAGGTACTTTGAGATCCACAGACTGAGCTTTAGTTATCAGTGACCACAAAGTTAAAATAAAGTTACTCCAGCACCCTGGGAAAAGTTGCACTTAGAAGACACTTAAAAACCACATCATATACAAACATGCATTTTTCATTTTTGTTTTCCACTCTTCAAAATCTTTACATTTGTAAGCACATGATTGATGACAACGGTCACCTGGGGATAAAATGTCCTGCAAGTAAGCCATTACATCAAAAACACGCAGTGCTTTATTTGAGGTCAACCAATAAGTGCTTACACAGGAAAGGCTCTAATGAGAAACATAGAATCATAGAATCATAGAACAATTCAGGTTGGAAAAGACCCTTGGGATCATCAAGTCCAACCATTGACCCTACACTATGAGGTCACCCCTAAACCATATCACCCAACACCACATCTGAACGACACTTGAACACATCCAGGGATGGCGACTCAACCACCTCCCTAGGCAGTCTGTTCCAGGGTCTGACCACTCTTTCTGTGAAGAATTTCTTCCTAATGTCCGGCCTAAACCTGCCCTGTTGCAACTTGAAACCATTCCCCCTGGTTCTGTCTCTAATTACCTGTGAGAAGAGACCAGCACCAACATCTCTACAATGTCCTTTCAAGTAATTGTAGAGCATGATGAGATCTCCCCTCAGCCTCCTCTTCGTCAAACTGAACAGTTCCAGCTCCCTCAGTCGCTCCTCATAAGGTCTGTTCTCCAGGCCCTTCACCAGCTTTGTTGCCCTCCTCTGCACTCGCTCCAACACCTCGATATCGTTTCAGCAGCACATATACTAAACATCCTTAACGGCTAAACCTTCTGTTGATTAGTTATTTACTACGCACTGAGTCACCTGCTTCCACAAGGTCCAGCTTCCAAGATACAAATATTTTCTTCCAAATTTTGCTCTGTTACAATTCAATAGCCTGTTTGCTCGAATTTGCAGTTGTTACTCCAGGATCCTGCTGAGTTTGAATGAATTTCAATGAGTAATTCTTACAAATGGATATCATCTGTTAAGCCAGCATTTTAGTTATATGTCTCTTTTCAAATCTATACACAATTACTGCACTAAGATAGCTTCAGAAATCACTGACATGCATTTTTTATTTACTATTTGAAACACTAACAGAATCTTTCAATGATAAGCACAGAAGACTTGCTAGTATTGAGAGCTCAGAGAAAAGTCTAAATGACACCAGTTTATACCCATTTCCCCTGACACATGAAACATCTGAGTCCAGAGAGGTAAAATTCGTAGCTCTGTTGTATCAAATCCGTGAGGAATCTACAGTCCTTTTCTTCACTGGGACCAGTGTTCTAGAGGAAGGTAGCACTAGAGGACTGGAGAGAGATAACATTACCCATGACAACACACAAAATCAAAGCCTTCACCCACACATGCTGAAAAAAAACCAAACCAAAATCCCTCAGTGCTTAAAACTCTCTTCACCAAGTATCATTTGGCAATACCTTTTCCTCCCTTGTTACACCTTATTTTCAAATGAACTTAGCTAAGTTCTAAAGTGTGCATTATACACTTCATGCTTTTCATAACCAGACTCACTACAGAATTGAGCTTTTAAATACCCTAAAATGGCATTCTTGCTAATATCTTCAGTAAGTTAATAAGAGCATAGAAATTATTCTATGGAGTATTTGATATTTAGAAAATGCTTTATGTAAATATTTTTGTATTTTGAATTGCAAAGTAATTAACTGAAATACTCCTACGTTAAATTTAATCAGCTCACTACGGATGAAAGAAAACTTAAGATTTTGTTCCCTAGTCCTTCCAAGTGGTTATCAACCCAGAGAAACTGGCTCCAGTTCTCCCTTGGCAACACTTTGGTTTAAGTCAGGAGGAACCAAAAATCAGATGAATAGATCCAATGTAAAATTAATGCAAGTGAACGTGAATCAGGGCTGACCTGTTCAACAGAAAATACTAGAAAAACGTACTTTCATCCATCATTTTCTTATTTATATGTATTTATAATATTTAGTTCATCTGAACAGTTACTTCGTAAGCTTTCATTGTGGAAATGATTTTTAAAGAGACTGAAATACGTTTTCTTGATTTATTTTAGAGATGTTTTGTTGAACTGAAGATAATAAAATATTTTAAATCCTGTGGGTACAAAAAAAAATACTATCTAATTTCCAGGCCCCTCACAACAAGACACTGAGGTGCTGGAGCATGTCCAAAGAAGGGAAATTAAGCTAGTGAAGGGTCTAGAGAATGTCTGATGAGGAGAGGCCAAGGGAACTGGAGCTGTTTAGCCTGGAGAAGAGAAGGCTGAGGGGAGACCTCATCACTCTTTACAACTTCCTGAAAGGAGGTTGTAGCGAGGTGGGTGTCGGTCTCTTCTCCCAGGTAACAACTGATAGGATGAGGGGAAATGGCCTCAAGTTATGCCAGGAGAAGCTTAGGTTTGATATTAGAAAAAATTTCTTCACTGAAAAGGTTTTCAAGCACTGGAATAGGCTGTCCAAGGAAGTGACATCACCATCCCCGGAGGTATTTAAGTGTAGATGTGGTTCTTAGAGACATGGTTCAGCGATAGACTTGGCAGTGCGAGGTTAAAGTTGGACTTCTTTCCAACCCAAAAAATTCTATGATTCTGTTCACTCTGCAGTAGTTAGCTTTACATAAATTAGGCAACAAATATTCTAACTAGATATTATAATCCACAAAAAAGACACTGTAATTCACAGGAAAAGACCACTATTCTGCTGTTTCCCTAAATAAAAAGAAAATTAAAATCCTGCATTCCAGTCTTCCCATCAGTAGTATCAAGCCTATTTTAAGATGGTGCCCAGACGCTTTAGGTGATGTTGCATCTAGAGGTGGCTTGGAATTTTTTTTTTCCTGAAGTGAGTCAAGACTTGAAAATATACTTATTCTACCATAATACAAATGTAAACACTTTGAGGTTGTTGTTTTTTTGTTTATCTGTTTGTTTTAAAATGACAATTATTTTTCCCATCCTCACAAAAAATGCTTTTGTACAGAACAAGTTGTAAGCTTCGTGGCCTTTGACTCTAACCTATAAATGATGGTCTATATTGCCTATGCTTAATTCTAGCCCCTGGCCCACACCATGTTTTATCAATGTGAACTTGTTCCCTCTGTGTTCTAGCCTAGAATTTATGCAACATCTGCTGACCAGTATATAAAGACACTAGCATTTCTATTTCTACATAGTTACTAAGTCTTTGCCACAAGCACAGAAAGAAGGAAAATCTCTTTACCTCATTGCTTCCTTGAGGTACTTGCAGTAGGATCAAGAATCTCTGCTAGAAATCCCTCTCTACTCTTCCTTTAGATATGGATATTAGAGCAAATCATTGGAAAGAAAGCTCACAGATTCTATAAACACGATCTGCACTAATTTCAAATCTAACTTCAGGAAAAAAGCTGCATCTGCTTTACTCTATGTCTCCTGTTGTCAGTATGTTACCTGGAGATCAGTCTTCCCAAGAAAGAATGGAAAAATGTTCTAATAACTAGCTCAGGCATTGATCCTAGCAGCTGACTGTTAAATCTTGATAGGCAGAGAAAGGCATTAAGCCATGTAAGTGCCTTGTTAACATTTTATCTGAGCCTACAGCAGAACCCCGGTTATTATCCACAGCCTCATGTGACATTCTGGCAGTCATCTGCCACGTAAGTTGGAAACCAACACTATAATTTTATTAATATTATTAATAAAAAGTATGTATAAAACACGGCAGACTTTTCCTTGGAAGGAAAAGAACAACCAGGTCATGCTTTTATTTTTATCAATTGGCTATCTGCCAATTACCAGTCCTACAAAATTTGCTTAGTTGTGTTCTTTTTGCTGCACCAAATTAGAAAGGTCATAGTATCAACTAACAAATTCATAACAGACAATAGATTTGAGATCTGTGAATTTATAATGAAAGAAGTTAAAAGTGGGAAGTTAACACTGGCATGTTAAGATGTCTCTAGGAAGCAGATCTTCTTTGAGCTGGTTCTGTTGCATCTCCTATATTGACTTATGAATCTCATTTGCATTTCACTGGGGAAGTTTCTGAGAAATTTCCTAATAAGTGCAGTGACTATGGGCAAGTTCCTTTATGTTATTCTCCCTCATGTAATTCTAGAAGCAGTAGAAATTATTTAAAGCACTTCTGATTTGAACATGTATTGCATTTGAAAATATACCAGATCATATTAGCACTGAATAAAATACAGGTTTCCCTTTGCTATTCTAGTGAAACTGCCTCTAAGGACAAAGAAACAAAACTAAAAGCAAACAGAACCAACTTACTTACATCCTTCCTAGGCTACCTAATGAGAAGATATGAAAGAAGAGGTACCAAAAATTATTTCAAAGATAATTTTGGGAGGAATGTTTGGTTTCAGCAACTTATGATCCTTCAAGCATAATCAGCGAGAAAGGAACATTTGAATATGAATGTTTATAATGAATGCATGGTGGTTCTGTCCTATACTTGCCTTTTTTGTTACCTTTTAACAATACCAAAATAATGTTCAATAAACTACTACTGCACAATATCACTAGACTGATATGCTGGTTTTGAAATCTTGTGTTTCACAGGTACTCACTCAGGTACTAAAAAAGCATTTAATTCTTACACCTCTGAGCAAATAGATCACTTTTATCTTACTGTATGATATATGTCAACTATCCTTTTACCTAGGCTTATCTGTGTACTTGTGTTCTTACCCTACCTTCTTGATGTCTTGTTGGGACAGACATATGTAAAGCAGATAACAGGATAACATTGGGATATGTACATCTGGCACAAGAGAGGAAAACTTTCCTGAAAGCCCTAAACTACAGTCATCCTGTCCTACCATACTGCAATAGAAGTTTTGCCTGTAATTAATTTAACAGCAGTATCAGTGGAGGGAACATACCAATGAATATGGTTGAGACCTTTCAAAGTATGCTTATTTCAAAGGCAACACTGTTTGATATACCAGTATCACGGCATTTTGATGCAGCACAGTTTTAGTCAGCAGTCTAAGCTAACCAATACCAGACATAATTATTTTATTGCAATAGCATTAGTTTGAAATACATCTTACTTTGGCCACTTCTAATGCTTTCATAACGCACCCTGAGGCTTACCTGCACATAAAGTCTCTTTAAAGAGAAAAACGTACCTAAGTGTTGGGTTATACCAGCTCCCACACGGCCACTGTTTAACAGCGATGCTGAACCTGTCCGGTGCTACAACAGAGTACAGGCAAGCTATCCATGGAAAAATACAGGCAGTGCATACACACAAGAAATATCAAAAAGCATATTCGGTTGCTCCATGTGCTTATTTAACTATCAAAACTTAATTTGCAGCAGCTATTACAAAAGGTTTGCAGAGAAGAACACAATCGTTAAGTCACTGACGAAGTCTTTCCAGACCTGCTAGATTCACATGCAGTGCCCGAGGCAGACAGACTGTGCTGAAAGTTTTCAGCCTTCCCTTTTCTTCCCTTACAGTCTCGTCTCTGCAACTATTTGCCTAAGGCTACCATCGTTCTCTTTGCTGATTCTTCATCTTAGATCTGGGGAGAAGGTGCAGGTAGGGGGAAATAAGGAAGAAAGCTTCAGCTCTTATTCATTTATTTATATATCATTTCTATACACTGCTCATGAGTAATTTTACAGAAGAGTGTGAAGCCCACTCAGGTTCAGATCTACCTGGGCCTTTACAGAGGGTCTGGAGACCCTAATGCTTCCCCTCTTATTTTGTAACTCCTACATGGACATGCTCACACTTCCAGCAGGACACACTTGGCATTCTGATGAAAAGGAAATTCAAAGAAAAATAAAGAGGGCGCTGTGATAAGAGGGTGCTAGCTGTGGCAGGAGTGGCAAGGGATCAGCAGACCAGTGTGCATTTGAGCCTACGATGTCTGAAGTCAGCCAGGGGCATTTCACCTTCCCTTGTCCCTGGCAAAGCCTCTCTGCCTGCGCAACAGGCACAAAAGATGCTCAGCGGGGATATGATTCTGCTTCCCCAGCACCTTAGCTCCTGCAGGTCTGCCAAATTCTGCAGTGGACCGCTCCTCAGTTTGGCCATTTTTAAAAGTAAAATACAACTTTGTAGCAGAATTTATTATTTTTTTTTTACTATCTGTTTTAAAAACAATCAGCAAAATATGAATGCAGTTCCACCGCCATCTTGCCAAAGGCTCATACAGGTAAAACTGATTTCTATGACAAGAACAGAATTCCCAGTGAGACTTCAAGTGGAAGGCATATATGGCACTGGCCAGATTTTTGATTCCTCCTCTTTTAGCTATAATCCCAAAGCTGCATATTCATTTACCTAGCTGGTTTCAGAAAAATAAGAGGATTTATCACTCCTGACAGTCCAAGAGACTGCTGAAAAAAAACAGGCATGTCTGGGACACCAGACACCACCACATCTGGCAAAGAAGTTGCTTTGCTACTTTTGTCACCCTAAGCATTATTTTGCAGGAGACTGTACTTCCATAACAGGGTTCTGCACTGAAAGAAGCCCCAGAGGGGTTAGAAAGTTTATTTTTGATCTGCAGCTTTTTTTAGAAACTTGGTAAAAAGTTGCATTTTGATGCTGTAGAGGTTGTCTCCATCTATAACGAGCAATCCAGGATGCCAGCTAGCCCCAGGAGTACTCTCTATCCTAAAGGCAGAAGACAGTAGCACCTCAAGAAAACAGAGATTTTAAACAGTATTTTCACAAATATGTTGTGTCTGTGTCTAAAAATACCCAAGAACAAATCTCTAAATGTACAGACCAATCAGGATTTGCCCAATTATGGCTGAGAAAGCGAGCAAAACAGAGAAACTGCTTGTCATTTATTATTAAATGATTTTGCTACTCAGTATTGGTCTCCTTGCTGTATAAATGAGGATATCCTCAGCAAGTCAGTCAGCTCTTGGAAGAAAAATTGTTAGCAAATTTATTTATTTATTTATTTATCTACAATTTGGATTTTGAATTTAGAGTTAGCCCAAGTTCCCTTTTATCCCTGCACCCTCTTTGTGAGAGGTGAAAGCACTCAGGGGAACAGCATTTCAGGGAAAAGCTCCTTTGTTTGTTTTTCATTTTGCCAAGTCCTGTGAATCTTAATCAAATCCTGAATGAAACGACTGCTTTATAGCCCTCTCTCACTCCAAGAGAAGAGTTTGATCCATAGAGAAAGCACAGAGAAGACAGGAAGCAGGCAAGCCTAAGGAAGTAAAATTTGGGTAATTGAGTTACGCTGTGTTCAGAGCCAAACTAATGTTACCCGTCGATATCAATGTAATCCTGACATAAGAATCCTGCTGATCAAATAGAAGAGATAAAAATGCAGCCACATTTTCAAAGGGTGCTAAACTCACCAGTTGTTTCCCAGTCCTACATGGAACTGTCAGTGTTCAGTAGCTTTGAAGACCAGCTTACAGCACTATCTATGAAGTCAGCTAGGGGGCAAAAGTGCAATTGAAAAATCCCCTAAGAATGCTCACAAAGTTAATTGGCATAATCCACTCAAACAGGAAGGGCATAGGGAAAAAAAAATCCTGGAACCCAGAAAGAGAAAGAACATGACATGAAGAGATTGGTAGAGAGGGTCAGTAAGTGTAGAGAGGGTCAGTAAGTGTAATTCTTGCTAAATTTGTATATTACAGAAGCACAATACTTTCCCTCATCATAAACATATACCAGCTGTAGATTACTTTGCTATTTATGAACTTTGACTGCATTAACTCTAGTTAAAATGATGAAACTCTCTGAAACCTATGGATGCAGCTGTGAGCACAAGAGGAATTATGTCAGAACCTCATATCCTTTGTGTGCATTACGCTTGTCTCTGCCCTACTAAAACTTTTAAACTTCTCTCAAACCATACACAGATAGTGCAGCTCAGTTTTGGGGATACAGAAACGGACTCCAAATTTAAGAATCCATACTGTCTCTTGTAGAATGAATCAGCGATCTCAAAGGACTGTTACAAAACTCAGGATAATTTTTCAGACACCTTGAAACATTTAAAAGGAAGAAGTCAGCAGAAAAGCTAATAAGCCATTCAGTATACCAAGCAGATAAGAGGAAAAAGCCAAGCTTGTAACACAAAACGTATAAACACATCAACAAGACTGAGACATGAATTCTAGTATCTTCAGAACTTCAATTTCAGCAAGAAACAAGATGGTATACAGAAATTAAGAAGTTTCTGGAAGAAGACGAGTCACCAAGTGCCTTACTGAAATGCTAACGTGTCATTCTGTCATTTAACCAGTGAAGAAATCTGATTTGAAGGCGGCTAGGCTTAGCACACTTGCGTTATTTTTGTAAAAGCAGCGCAACCAGAGCATAGAGCTCTCACATTTCGGCCACATCCTTGCTGTACACATTTGGGAGAACACATCAGCAATGCCAGCTGCTACATGATGCAAGTGACAAGCCAGTAACAGCTTGTGAACCTTACAGCAGGAAGAAGTGAAACGCATGGATGGCTACAAAACCAAGGAAGAAAAACCTACATTTACGTTAAAATTGACACAGTAAAAATTTACAGTAAATGTGTGAGTGGTCAATTTTTCAATAACAATAAAAAACTTAAAGCCTGCTTTTAGAAAAATCAAACCAACATAAAGACATTTTTTCCCTACAATCACAAATATTATAGTCTCTCTCCCAACACATCTCCCATTTATGCAAGTATGAGCTGTAACACAAATTACACTTCAATTGCATACTGTATTACACCATTAGTAATGATGTTTTCCCTAGCATTACAAGCCAAACATAAATAGGCTTTTGTACTAAGGTACAGTTCACTGTCAAGTCCCATTCTGTGTATCTGCTATGTGCAGACAGACTTGAAACCACAAAGTCAAAGCAGAGGAAGTAAGATGGACAAATTCTTTCAAAAAAAAAAAAAAGGGGAAATACCAACGTATCAATTGTGTCTTTACATTTCCAAGTATGAAGTAAGCCATGACCAAAATCAGTTTGTTCTTCTCTATAGCTCTAACCTAGTGATTTATTTCTGCCTTTAAATGGAGTTGGAAGTACTAAGAGTGACAGAGACTGAACTTGTTCATGCTGCTGACAGAGATTACCCACGCTTATAAGGAACTCGATGCCAAATTGTCAGTTCAGCCTGTCTGGATAGATTTCCAGTTGCAATCCAAGCAGATGCACTGTCAGAACGTTTATTTTAGGTAAGATTGAACCTGGGTTGGATTTTGCTGTTAGCTATCACCTTACTAGGAAGCAGCAAATCACCAAAATACAGGCTTGAGACTAACTTGAGGACTACATCCCTGCTTTATAGTTGAACAACATATAATCCTCACGAAGTTATTTTCTCCCCTCTTGATTTCACTGAATCACTTCAGTTTCAGTAACAAGTTGCCACTAAGCTATCACATTTAAAAGAGGCAAACCAGAAATATTTTAACAAGGAAATAATTTGATTATCATATTGGAAAATGTTTCTTTAAATAGGTATTTCTATCATTATTTCACTAGAAATGTCTCTATCATTAGTAAAAGGCAGAGGCACTAGTAAAAAGCCTGCACGGAACCGCTTCAGAATAGCTAGATTCAATCCAGTTATGAGAAATAGGATCAAGCACCTACCCCCAGGCAGTTTTTCTAATCCAAAGTAAGTCTTTGAAAATGTATAAAAAACTATGTGTTTGGATACTCCCAAGAAATAGGACTCCATTGTACTATGGATAAAGATAAGATACGGAGGTACTGAAAACCAGTTTCTACCATAATCCACAGATCAGAAAGTGCAAGCAGTGGGATAAAACTAGTAAGAAACGCTTTTCAAATTCTCCTTTCAGCTATCTCGTATTCTGTAGCCTAGAATCTTTGAGTGGACAATCTGCTATATTTTCCATTTTCAGATAAACTGATTACAAAACAGTTGCTGTTAATACACTGCTTACACGAAGTATAAAGCAATAGACCAAACCTATCAAAGGAGGTACTAATTAGCAACATGGTCGTATGAAAGTCACGGTATCATGAACTGTGAAAAAGGCAAAACAAGAAATATGAGGAACAGTAGACACTTGAGATACCTTTCAAACCTAATTAAAACACTTCTTTTGATGGAACAGGCTCCAAATTTTTGCAATCTTACTGTCTTGAGTTCAGACATCTTGGGTAGGAATATTCCTATAAGTAGGAATTTTTCCCCCCCAATAATTATTGAGCAACTAGAAATGCATCCAAATGGACAAAAATACATATTAATAATTTTACCTTAGTACGAACAATAAAATATAATTTCTCTATGGCATCAGTCATCTTGAAAGCAACCGAAGAAATTAAAAGCATAAATTAATCTGAGGTTTCTTTAGAATGTGTTTATTTCCTGAGAGAGAAACTCCTCACAAGACCACTATTTTCATATGGTAAAAAATAATTCCCCATAAATACTTCCTAAACAAAAGATCCAGGAATAGTGCAGTAAACATCCTTGAAGAATCCTGTAAATAGGCAGGTCTCAGAAGGAGATAACTAAAGCTCCTACTAATTCCCCAGTTTTCTTAGTATTTCAGGCTTCTGTTTTATGTGCCTCTCTACCTATTCCCTTGAATGCTGGATTGCTTTTCCTCTGTATTTTTATGTGGACTAGTATAAACCAGCAATTTTAAGCTTAGGGCTCAGTTTCTAAGTCAGACTAGATGATAACTTTTTAGAAGCATATAAAGTTTGATTCTATTCTCAGAAGTCACATTTATATGTGATTTGTTGAGCCTGGGGAATATGGGAGCACATTTTTGCATGTAGGATTTCATGAAAAACTACCTTATTTCAGAATATCAGTATTGAAACTTTGTTTGCTACCAGTGAAAGTAGAACCATGTGTCTACCAGAGAATATTACTACAGAAGTGAGGTCTCAGACAATTCTAAGAGGTGAAAAAGTTCCCATTTTCTTACTGCTTACAAGCACTAAATCACAAGCCAAGGAACCTTAAGGTGAACAGGAAAATTTTCAATAACAGTAATTACATAAGTTTTAGGGGACTAGATGAATAAAGTCACAAAACTGTTTTTGGTAAGCATGTTTTCAAAATATTTGCCGTATCAGTAAGAAAGTTTCTACCACTGATTTGCCACTGACAATAACAAGCACAGAAGACTCGTGCCTAGGGAATTGGGTCCAAAAAGTCGTAATTTTCGTTGAATTGGTAAGTCAATTACTGGACTTACCTTATATCACTCCAAGTTGATTTGAATATTATCTTCCAAGGTTACAGAAAAACATATGCTAAAATAATGTCAGGCACCTGCAAAAGGAAAAGACAGAGTAAATCTAACTTTTGAAAAGATTATGCATACAAGAATATCTTCTGTGACACCAGCTTTTCACTCCTTCGATCACCAGTGAATACTAACTTAACACAAGCGTAATCCCCTTGTGTTTATAATCATATTTTCCAGCATGAAAAGCCAATTATATATAAACATTAAACAATGCACTCTATTTTCAGCGAAGTAGATCGTATATATTTCTTTCCAGTACACTTATAAGTGCATTGCCAAGCAACTGTGACACAGACACCTTGAATTTCAGTTTAAATCTATGCAAAGCCCCTGTAGCCAGGTCGATCAAAAGCTCCCTGATTGCAAATGCATTCCTATTTGGTTTGAACTTCAAGCATTAATGCACTTATTTGCACTCTGAATAGTACAAGTGCTTAAATGGTTTGTGCAGCATCATGATATATTCTGCGATATGGATTTATTTATTTAACTTCAGTTACCATCTCTACCTCCCCACCCCCAGCTTAAATCACATAACACTTTATAATGTGTCACGAGTGGCACATGAAGAATACAGGCAGACTTTAAAGGCTCAAAGACTTGTTTATGCAGTTAAGTAGCGCAGGTAACAGCATGCAAAACACCTGTGACTACAAGTTCACCCAGATCATGCTAAATCCCAAAAAGCATCAACAGTACCTCATAAGAAACAGAAAAAAATATTAAAAATAAGACAAGAGGAAATTGGAATGGAGAGTGAGCGGAATGTGAATGCTTTATATATTCTTTCACTGCGAAATCCCTGCAAAGAGAGATTAATTCTGCCCTTCAAAAGAATGTTGCATTTCTTGCTCCCCAGCCACGTCTATTTATTATTAGGTATTCTTTTAAAACTTCCAAAACTCAAGCTATCACCAAAAGGAAAATGATGCAATTTTCTTCTTTTTGTCCCCAGCCCTTTCCTGTCTTATTTAAGACAAAGCAATGTTAGAACAATGTCTTCTCATGTTTGTAGCCTAAAACAGCTAAGCATAGTATGAGAGGATATAAATGCTGCTGCAGTCCTAACAATACCAATACAAATACACATGAAGAGCATCTCTTTTACAGAAAGTTAAATTCAGCACAACATTTGTAAAACCATCTCTATAAATAGTACAAATACAAAAATCCAGGCATTTTTTTAACTACAGAATTCATAAAAACAGAAGATGTTGCCATTGACTGGTTTTAAATCTATGTAATTGTTATTGAGCACAAGACATCCAAGAATGAGTGCTTGTTACATTAATTTTCCTCTTTTATAATTCTATTTCTACCATATTCTCTAAAGAATGAGAAGAAGAAAAACCTTCATGTTCTAATTATGAACTGAAATTCTGTTTGCACTTTGTCTAAGAAACTAAAGCACCCTCCCTTCTTCCTCATTACAATGTAATTTTATTTGATAACGTGGATAAAATTTCCAGAAATAGAGATTAGGGAAGTGAAGAAAAGAAAGTGGAGTAGATTAACCTAACATAGCGCTTTGTCAAAAATGTCAATAAATACAGAATAGTCACTGCTTTCCTAATGCACACAAAAAGAGATTTCTGTATCCTCAGAGACTTCTGTAACAGGAATGGTCTCTGCCAGAAAAGGAATTCAGAACCATGCTTTACACTTAATTATGCGCAAGCTGAGGATTTTGTCATGATAAAAGACTGGGCTGAGCTTGTAACAAATAATAGACCTATCAGTTATAGCTCTTGATGAAATAGAAGAGGTATAAAAAAAGAGTGAAAGGATTTATTAAACAGAAAATAGGCAAGATAAAACAGTAACTGATTGTTACAAATAACAAAGAAAGACAGGAATACTATTTAACAATGGAACGTGCTGCAACTACTGGTTTTCTCCCCTACTGCCATCATCCTTCAAAACAACACAAGTGACCACCTTCTGCCCCTCCCTGGCTCATATCTCATATCATAACAGATTTTTCCAAAGCATCCCAAGAAAATCGTACCTCATTCAAGAGGGAAATGAGAAAACTTTTGAGAAATATTCAGACCTCCCAATACAAGGATGGTAATATAAAATATTTGTAGTTTAGCAAAACAAAAGGCATTAAGCATAAGCTGCAGCACGGGAATTTTAGTTAGATACAAAGAAAAGACCTTCACAAGTCCAACTCAAACTCAGTTAGACAGAGCCTTGAAAAATCTCATGTAAATTTGAAATAAAACCAGATTTGAGCAAGGGGTTGGCCTCCAGAAGTCCATCTATAATAAATTATTCCACAATTCTGTGAGTAGGAAGTAATAACAGCAAACTGTTGGAATCAGATCAAATACAAGCATTTAGCTATCTGAAGTATGAAAAACCATGGCAAAAAATCTCAGAGTGACTTAAAAATTCTACATATTTCAAGTATTTCCCATCTTTTTTCAGCATGCTTTTATTCTATGATATTTATTTTTTCTTGATCTAATCCTTGAGCAGCCACCAATGGCTAAAATTTACTGGAGTGACCACAAAAAAAAAACCCAAACAAACCACACAACAAACTAAAATTCAGTGTTTAAAAAACAACCTCATTTTTTCCTACTATAGTAAAGTAGTGGCAAAGATGCAATTATTTGTACTGGATAACGTTGTTACGTTGCTCTGACCAGACTAAAGCATTCCTCAAGGTGAAAGATGTATTTGAATGCCTCTTCTCACTAATGCCAGGGAAACCATCATAATAATGGGTCTTCCCCTAAATGGAATTCACAGTGTATGCTCACCCACAATTACATCGGAATTGCTTAAATAAAGACTATGACATTTACACTATCTAGAATCTGTTACATTTTTGTGAAGCATAGCCCATCAAAAGGTGGAGGTAGGGCATAATGGCTGCGACTCCTTCTCGCTCTGCCTATCTTCCCTTTGCAATGTTTTCCTTTGACAGTTTTCTAATTTGATATATCTCCTCTTGATGTGATAAATCGCACCAGATCAAAGAAATGATGGGCATCTTGCTGCTGATTTAACAAGAACCTCATTTACGGCATCTTACATTTGGTGATATTTGAAGACACTTGAATTTAAGAAACAACCATTTCTTTCTTAACCTACTCATTTCATGGTAAGTCAGAATACTTTAAGGCAATTGAACAAGCTGTTTGATTTGAAAGTCTCTGATGTTATTACAAACCCACAATATTGTCTATTTAAGGATAAGACGCAAACCTGGCTAATCTGCTAGGCGTGCCTGCTTGAATTTAATATACTACCCTCGTACCCTGCTTTTTGAAATGACAAGAGGCAGCAAGTGAAAAGGCACCCATTTAAAATGCACGTGGCAAGTCATGCTAGAGGCAATTTTGAAAGAGTTTGAAGATTTTGAGAAGACACGTGAAAACAGCTAACTTTGCTGCAGAAAACCCACAGAAGAAAGAATATTTCCAACTCCACATGATGAATCCTGAAGTCCTCTGGGGAATGTGGATACGCTTTGGGACACTGGAGATGTTCAAAAGCCTGCCTGGATGCATTCTGGCGTGACCTACTCCAGGTGATCCTGCTTTGGCTGGGGTTTGGACTAGATGATATGTGAGGTCTTTCCCAACCCCTAACATTCTGTGATTCTGTGTGTAATCATCCTAAAGGCAGTAAATCCTGATAGTCAAAGTGCATCATACACTTATTTGTGCTTAATTGTATTTTCTAGCAACTTCGAAGCTTAGTAACCATGAGTTCAATATTTATTTAAATTCAAACATATCTTTTGCCTCCAAGTTCTTCAATGGTCTTTCTTTAACATCCTTAAAATGTCAAATCAATCCACCAGAATTGGAATGAAGAGCTGGTTGCACACAATCCCATTTCATCATGGAACACAAAGCTAGTTTCTCTAAACGTATCTTTATTCCAAGGCCCCAGTGGATTCCTTTCAGATTGTCTGTCCAGCAGGATTCCTCATCATCTGCTACACCATAAACAAGTATAAATTCAAATTATTATCTCTGAGACTAGTTGGATCTGAGCCTCTCAGTTTTAGGTGCTGCACAAAGATACCATGAAAGGCAGGCAGCATTGCTCCCATCTTCACAGCAACTTTTAATTGATTGATTTGTCCTCATACTTCAAAAGCTGCTCTTCTAAATTCTTTCCACTGTGGAGCACTTGTATAGAAGATCTAAACATTAAAAGATGACAACTGCAGATACCTGAAAAAATAAGCCCTCTCTAGGAGGTTTCTTTCAGCATCATGAATAGCTGAGGTGGTTGAGAAGGAAAACCACCACGTCGTGTTGGCAATATCTGTCTCTGCTAACCCAGCATGGGTAACCTCAAGTTCACAGAATCACAGAATGTTCGGGGTTGGAAGGGACCTCAAAAAATCATCTAGTCCAGCCCCCCTGCCCGAGCAGGATCACCTACAGTAGATCGCACAAGTACTCATCCAGGTTGGTTTTGAATGTCTCCAAAGAATGAGACTCCCAAACCTCCCTGGGCAGCCTGTTCCAGTGCTCCATCACCCTAACAGTGAAAAAGTTTTTTCTAATATTTTTATGGAACCTCCTATGTTCATCAGCACAGCTCTTTTTTTTTCTGTCTGTATTGGATTTGGCATGTGAAAAGGCAAGGGCTTTTCAGGAAGTTGACCAATTGCAGTTCAGTGTGGTCTTCCTTATTTTCTTTCATTTTTAATATAACATGCTTCATATTTTAAAATTTAGTAGCTTGCTTCAGGGAACAAACAGTTTCATGAGCGTTGGAGCTAATGAAGCCCCATTTCCAACAGATTTGAGTCTCTTGATTGACTGCCTTTTTAAACTGAATTATACCATTTTTTTCCTGACACTTACATAAATTTATAGTATTTTCATGGAAACATATGAGCTGTCAACCTCAGCTGTAGAAAGAGAGAGACAGCATCAAAAATTATTAGGGGAAAAACTTGAAAACATTCACACCATGCCTCACTGTTTGAAATAGATCACGGAGTCTGGATATCTGCTTCTATTTGTGCCACACTTCTGAATTTTTAAACCATGCCTTTCATGACAGCAGTATAAAGAATACCACCTTTTTTTTTCCTTTTTTTTTTTTCCCTTCCCCAAGATACAATACTCTGTTCCATAGCCAATCACCTCAGAATAGCTTCAAGTCATTGGAGAGGAAAAGGAAAACAACACATACCCTCAGGGGACTGTTAAGTTTTTTTCACTCAGGAAGGTTACTACAGGCCTGAGACCCTGGGGACTTTAACAGGCAGCCTGCAAACCCAAAGGGACTCCTGAAAGTTTTGTTGACTACTTTAAGCTTCACTGGCTGCTGTAATGATCTCTCAGTTGAGTTCCATTGCAAGCCTTGCTCAGTCGCTCCATGCTGCCTGAAGACTTCCCTTCAAGTTTTCTGACGTGTACAGGTTTTACAGGCTCTTGTGGTACCCGGTGCTCCATCCACAGACGGCAGCCTGCAAACCCAAAGGGACTCCTGAAAGTTTTGTTGACTACTTTAAGCTTCACTGGCTGCTGTAATGATCTCTCAGTTGAGTTCCATTGCAAGCCTTGCTCAGTCGCTCCATGCTGCCTGAAGACTTCCCTTCAAGTTTTCTGACGTGTACAGGTTTTACAGGCTCTTGTGGTACCCGGTGCTCCATCCACAGACGCAGCAGTACACAAGATGTTTTAGAGATTAGGTGTCCCTGAGATGTAAGAAAACATCCTCCTCAATAACTATGTCACTCTTGACTCTGTGCACTTAATAAGGCTTCTGTGTACTCCTCCCCTCTCTTGCCCGTTTGTCCTCCCTCAGATTCAGTTAGTCAAATTACACTGTCTTAGCAAACACGTAAATCAAGTTACAGCACTAAAGCCTTTTCTTCTACCGTCCTTCCCCAGGTATATTATACTCCATATTATCATCTTTCCACAATACCATGTCTTCTCCCACTGTTGACCTCCAATTCTTTTTTCTTTTTTTCTTTTTTCTCCTGTCAGTCATTTGTCAATTTTACTATATGCTTTTAATTCATTTAAACCACTTTAGCCTTATCCAATTTCAATTCACCCATCCTCTCATTGCTGCTTGTATTTTCCATCAACAATCATTTAGTGCTATATTTTTCTCTACTTCAGAACACTTACTACAAGGAATTTATCAAAATCCAATGATAGATGTCATCTCAAAACATCTCCTATTGTTGTTCGCAAACACCTAGGGACGGAACCGTTTCTTGGGGAATGGTTTCCTTTTCATATAGATTCATAAAGATTCCATGCAAAGCCTCTTGACCTCACCTACATTTGAAAAATTCCTTGATCTTGTAATGATTTTAAAATACTACACAGATAATTCAGTATCTGGTTTCTGGTGCTTCCTGATGGGCATGGGAAACACGTGAGGTCCTTTAGGCACAGATTTATTTGTCTCACCTCAACTGCCTAGTACTCAAATTGCATCCAATCCTATAAGAAACAAATTTAATAATACCTACATATCATTCTGGCTTCTATTATATGGGTTCTGTCTCAGACCAACTATGGTTAGTTGTTACCATGAGGTGAATAAGTAGGTACAGATTAAGAATGTAATGTATTTCTTCATTTTGACATGGTTTTCTTTCCATGTACATATTATTCTGGACTTACACTTCTACCTGAACATTTACAAGCTATCTTCCACATGGTGCAGAAGGTTCCAGAAGCATTTTTAAGAATTCTTAACTTTAAGAATGTTCCTTTTCTGACTCATAGTGTTTTTTCAGGGATTTTATGTGAAAAGGGATATGAAATTTTATTTCCTCAGATCCTGCACTGAGAGGAATTTATGTCAACAGAGATTCATTTCAAGGCTGATACATGAGCAAAGGACTGACTTTGTCTCTGACATAAACTTACACACAAAAACAACGTTCCTTCTCTTTTCCCCAGCAACTGCATAATAATCTGCCCTGTATCTTGTGTCTTCAAGACACTCAGTTTCCAAAAAGCGAAGATGCACCTGGTTTGAAATACTTTTTTGGCAGTCTGATTACTCTAGTCAATTGTCAATGTCTCTGTTTCACTAGACGTATTTTAGCAAAGTTTTAGTAAACTTTGATTTCTTCCATATTGCTCCAAGCTACTCAGCTGCCTGAATCAACCCAATAACAGACTCAGCATGCTAATCCCATCTCCAAGGCTTCAATTTCCAGTACATAATCCTCTGTCTCTTCTCTTTCTGTGCTTTCTGAAGATCTTGGTTTTTTTCTTTTTTTCTGAGGTCAAATGAAGGATCTGACATACGCTCATAACCTTCAGAGTAAGCACTACTTCAGCTGAGCAACCTGCATAACCTTTTTGTATTTCATTTGTATCTGATGAATATATCCACCATAGTGATTGTTTCCTTCATATTTGCTGTGCAATTAATATATTTTACAGGGAAAATTAATATTTTATTAATTGTTGATATCCAATTGTACTTAAGATTGAATTCTTAGCCATATGTTTATCTTTTCAACTACACTTTCCCCCTAAGAAACTGAGTCCTCTTTTTTTTTTAATCAGTCAACAAAAATTCAAGTCGAAAACACTGGTTCCAAGAAAAAAAATTAGTCAAGCATCCCTTATTTTGTAAGTCAAAAGTTATCCATGCTTCTTGAAGGAGGAAATAGGAAAGATCAACAACAGTATTGAGGTACTATGAGCCAATAAACTGCTGAATGCAACTCAATATGTTTAATACTAATTGTTCAGATTAAATTGGGCTTATATAGTAGCAGGAATTGGTGTGGGAGAAAGAAGAGCTCTTCTGCAGATATTCTGACAAGAAACTCATTATGAAAAAGAAAACTACCAGAGCAGATAAGTTGAAATGTTATTTTGGAAATCATTATAAGTGTTTAGGGGAGAAATAACTTCAGACCAAAATAAACAACCACCTGCCAGGTAGTTAGGTCCTGAGGTTAACAGTAAATACAAAGGCTACATTAGAGGTAAAATTTAAGTTTGTTTTAATGATTGACTTTTAATCAACTTTGCTGCTTTGACAGAACAATAACACAAACATAACCACATATTAGATATGCGTTGCAAAGAGGCAAAATATACATGTTATTTTGCTGAATGTGTAACTCGTTATCTATATGAGGCAGATCAAAGACAAGAAGAATTCTCTTTCTTGGCTTGAACATGAAAGAGCTCACTAAAAAGCATGATGGCTTACCTTGTTTTAACCATCGCTACTAAAGCATTGTAGGCAGTATAATGTCAAAAAAGCTCTGCTGCTTTGACGGACTCTGCTGATGATCAGCAGAAGCAGGAGAATAGATCCCTTTGAGTTAGTGCTCTGAACAGAACAGAAGAAAACACTTCATGCAGAGAAGAGAAATAAGGCATTAATCTTGTGCCCCAATCCCTACACCACGGCAGAGCCGTGCCCCAACCATATGCAGAAAGAATGCAAAACCATCTTTGATAATGTACGTCCCTTATTCTATAATTTATAACATGATAAAGGAATTGCAAAACATTTGCCTTGCAGGTCAAATGTAATTACAGTTGTTTAGTTTTTCACTTCGCTCATCTGGAATGAAGCT
>NW_009717761.1:0-814 GCF_000703405.1 Apaloderma vittatum
CAGTTGGTATTTTCAGGATTTTCTGTGAGTCTATGCTTTGAAGAACGTAGATTGCCAGCCATAGGATATTTCTCAGTTGTGTTATTGGCTGTGTCACACGTGGCTGGCATCATTCCCGGGGGTCCAGTGCCTCTGTAGCACAGCTCACCCATAAAATTGTCTGTCTTTTGAGAAACTTGATTAATGCTGTACATGGTTTTGAAAACCTTGAGTGAGGGTTGTTAGAGAATATAAAACGTTGGTCAGGCCATAGGGTAATTCTGGAATAGTAATGTTCCCATTGGTGGAAAAATGTAGCTGATAGAGGATATGATCGGACTACGTAAGGTACCGGTGCTCTTGTTTGTTCACCACATGCATAGCTTGAGCGCCTGAGGTATCAAGAGGTTACTAAGAAATGCTTATGATTAATATAAATGCTGGTGATTTGGACTGGAGTCTGTAGCTGAGACCAAAAATACATGTTTTTAGTTCCAGATGAAAGAGCACTGCTCAACAGATAAATTATCTGTACAAGATCATTGCCAGGTTATCTCTAGACAAAATAAGAACGTGAAAGTTGCAGGTTGGCAGGAACACTGGAAACGTGGTTTTCCTTACAGGTGTGACTTGGCATAATAGCACATGATTGAAATATTAGTAGAGCATTACTACTTCAGAACTGTGGACATGTAAGATAAAGGGAGATAGTCTAGGCTGGTAGAGCAAGGGTTATGCACATCTGCCAAAATCAGGAAGCAGCGGAAATAAAGTTGTTAAAGGTTCACAGCTACTGATAGATAAAAGGCAATGCTGCTCTGGCAGCAGCTTTTGT
>NW_009717761.1:840-1384 GCF_000703405.1 Apaloderma vittatum
TTTTCAAACAGCAGAATTATCCTGCCTCTGGGAATGGGTTTAAATGTGTCAGCACATTGAAGCATTTAAAAGAATAGCACAAGGCAAACTGACTGAAAAAGTTTAGGTACATGCTGTGAACAGCATCCATTTCTTTTAATTAGAGGTTTCTGAGTCTAATACAGAGTATTGTGAAGTACTATGAAGGCAGTAGGCAATTTGATCACAAAATGTAAATTGCGAGGAAGATAAATGGACAGCAGACTGGAAAGCAGTGCGATAGAATAAACTGGGAAGCGGGTAGGCTGTGTCCAGCTCAGGAAAGAAATGTTCATCATTTGTCATTTCCTTAACCCATGTTCAGAAAGAAAGAACAGATTATCCATGGTGGGTCCAAGTTGAGAACATAGGAGTTGAGTGATACAGCAGATTCCATTCTCTCACCTGGAGCTCAGGAAAGAAGTGAATGAGAATTAAAAGCAATGAGTAAGAGTATAAAACATCCCTAAGTGGGTACAGATGGGTGAAGGCAGAAAATCTAGGATCAAAATAGCCATGCAGCGGC
>NW_009717761.1:2212-2752 GCF_000703405.1 Apaloderma vittatum
TTTTTTTTTTCCTAATGTATTTCTTTTTGCAGCACCATTGGTGTCTCATAGTTTGAAATAAAATTGTAAAGGTTGTTAATGCTTCATCTTCCTGTGCTTGAAAGAAATACTGGCATTAGGAAAGCCTTTTGCTTTGGTGAAATATAACATACACTGTGCTGAATGAAGAGGAGTTACGCTTCACACCTGCAGTATCGCAGACTAATTCTTGCCCATCACTGGGCAATCTGTTAAATCCAATTTTTTATATTCTTTTGAGTTAGTGCAGTCTTAAACTTCATTAGTCTGCTACCAGCTTTCCTTTTAGGTGTCATTTCTTTTATTCTCTTGATGTGCAATAGTTAAATACAGGTTGTCTAAATCGCTTGAGAACAGGATCTCAGTACTCGGAACCACTTGCCAAGTCATACCTCCGATGTGGTGTGTTTGCTCTCATCACCGTAGTCCCTCTTCCCATGTCTGTGTATCACTGGAATTGTGTTCAGTTCACAGCAAAGCTGCAATGACTGTATTTTTGCACAATTAAACTTATACCGTGGG
>NW_009717762.1:0-244 GCF_000703405.1 Apaloderma vittatum
AAGGTCTGTGAAGAAGGGAGGCGGACGTGCTCCAGGCACCGGAGCAGAGTTCCCCAGGCTGTGGTGAAGCCCGTGGGGAGGCAGGCTGTGCCCCTGCAGCCCCTGGGTGTGACGGGGTGTAGGTGTCCACCTGTGGTCTGTGGAGGACTCCACACCAGAGTGGGTGGATGCCTGAAGGGGGATACTGCAGTGTTCATTTCTGCTTGACATATTCTTGGAAACGGATGGATATAACAGGTTCCAA
>NW_009717762.1:497-13588 GCF_000703405.1 Apaloderma vittatum
GTCCCCCTACACTGCTCGAGGGGAGGAGGTGGATAAATTGGGATTGATGTTGAGCCCGGCAAGAAGGGAGGGGTGGGGGGGGGGGAAGGTGTTATTTTTTAAGATAGATCTGCTTTTATTTCTCATTACTCTTCTGTGATTTTGATTGTTAATAAATTTAAGTAATTTCCCCAAAATCGAGTCTGTTATGCACGGGATGGTAACTGCGGGTGATCTCCCTGTCCTTATCTCAAACCATGGGCCTGTTGTTACACTTTCTCTTCCCGTGTAGCTGAGAAGGGGTGACAGAGCGGCGCTGGTGAGCACCTGGCCAGCAGCCGGGGTCAAATGGCTACACCA
Organism: Apaloderma vittatum; assembly: GCF_000703405.1. NCBI lineage: Eukaryota > Metazoa > Chordata > Aves > Trogoniformes > Trogonidae > Apaloderma > Apaloderma vittatum. The sequence goes on from NW_009717762.1 coordinate 837, forward strand.
AACCATTCCGTGACTCTATGGCAAGAGGAGGCTGAGGGGGGATCTCACCAATGCTTCTAAATATCTAAAGGGCGGGTGTCAGGGAGCTGAGGCCAGACTCTTCTCAGTGGTGCCCAGTGACGGGGCAAGGGGCAACGGGCACAAACTGGAAAACAGGAGGGTTCAAGCTAAACATGAGGAAATACTTTACTGTGGGGATGACAGAGCGCTGGCACGGGCTGCCCAGAGAGGCTGTGGAGTCTCTGTCTCCGGAGACTTTCCAAACCCGTCTAGACGTGTTCCTGTGGGATCTGCTCCAGGTGATCCTGCTCTGGCAGAGGGGCTGGACTAGATGATCTCCAGAGGTCCCTTCCAACTCCAACCATCCTGTGATCCTGCGATAATCTTTCAAGCCTGGGCGCAGCAACGCTCCTGTGCTGGGGCAGCTTCCCGGCAAGGCTCCGGCAGTCAGTGGTGCCCCTGATTAGCGCTTGCTTTGCATTTAAACCAAAGTGGCCAGGACCTGAACTCTCCAAACCTGTAACGCAGCCCCTCTGACCCTGGGAAACGTGCTACTGTGCAGCCCCTCCGTCACACCATCTTGAGAGAAAAAACAACTTTGGAACCTTCCTGTGTTCATCATTGTCGTTTATTCTTTTCCCCACCTTAGTTCAGAACTAACAAATAAGCATAATTCATTACGAAACGGCCCAAGCCAACTGTTTCCCTCCGCTGAAGGAAGTGCCCACCTGTGCAATGCACTGTATGGTCTTTAAAGAAATACATGCGTTGTAGGAACATAATCAGACAGCGATATAAAACCAGATTCATGGTTACACGAGTCTTCCATTTCAACCCAGTTCTAGGTTTCTCCATCAGCAGGCAGTACAGGAGGCAGTATCAGGAACGGTCACAGCTCGGGATAGCAGGAGAAGCACAGATTTAGTTGGGAATTTATAATCCAAGGCAGCAAAACCCACACTTGAATCAAACTAAAACAATGCTTAAAGGTAAGTTGGGCCAGTAATGTTGGACAGAAAAAACTACCCCTATAATTTTTTGTCAGAGAAAGCTGTAGTGTCGTTAGTTTTACTTTAGTAAGTATGAACAGTTTATAATTAAGTAATAAATATAGAAATAGTGCAAACTCTTGCTTTTAGCAAAACCATGAACTTGTAGCTGAACTTGCAAGCATAGTGCTGACTTTGCTACAATTTGTGTGCTGAGTGAAATGCTAAACAAAGAGCATTGTCTCAGCAGGGGGAGGATCAAGAGCCGGACAACACTGCTGCCTGCAAAAACTCGAGTTGCCCCGTTCCCTGTTGTGCGGAGATGCTCTGCTGTCCCTCGGCAGTACCTCGTGACAGACCTCTCCTCTCTTCCCTGTTTTATCATATCAAAAAATCATCTGAATTCCCAAACGCCCTCTCTCATCAAGTGGGTTAGAACAGTGTTTACCATCAGGTGCAACCACACCAAGAACACTCCGAAGGCAACGAAACAAAACAGCTTTACAGAAAACCAAGAACTGTTGACGACCGGCACCAGCAGATTCTTCAGTGTCCATAAGAAAGAGGAAATGCAGAGTTGGTATTTTCAGGTAAGAGCGGTGGGTCGCTGTGATGGGTAGCTCACGGGACGCAGGGCTGGCACGTTGGATCCCCAGCCGTGTCCCCGCTGGAGGGGTGGCAGGAGGCCCGATGCAGCAGCAGCAGCGCACAACCCCATTTCACACAGCTCACCACGTCCTAAACCCTGCCTCACACGCCCTCTTTCTGGGCACTGGGATTACGGAGTTGGAATTCTGGAGCACCAGCTTCACCTCGTAAGGAAGCCTTGGGAAACAACAACCAACTCCAGGCACGGAAAGAGCTGCTCCCCGCCTCCCCTCCCCGTGTCCTGCCGCACCAACCCCTCGCTCCACCCTCTCTCCTGAGACCTGTCTCACTTCAGAATGATCCTGCTCAGGAATCTAAACCAGGACAAACCCTTTGCCTACAAGAATCCAATTTCTGTCATTTCCCTTTTGCTAGAAGTAACACACACCTGACCCCCCAGGCCTGTGTAGGAGCACAAAGCCGCTGCAGGAACTGAGGGATCTTCAGCCGTACGTGGCACCAGCTCCCAACACCTTCTCCAGCTCCCGACAACAGACTCTCCAGGAGTCTCTTTCTTCACTTGTAAAAAAGTTGATTATTTTTTAAAAAATGCTAGAGATGTTAAATAATCCTAATCTTAAAAAAAAATACATTATTTCACTTTAAAATATGACTAGGGGGGAAAAAAAAAAAGGCAGTAAGACCCAAAGTTTACTGGTCCTTTTCAGCAACTTGTTTATCAGCTGGGACAGCAGTAACATTTCTGACTTGCGTTACAAAACAGCAACGTAGATGATAAACCCCTAATCCATCCAGTTTGAAAGCGGAGGCAGTTACTGAATTTAGGTCACATTTCGTATATATTACTACTGATTGGCAGATGATGTTTAATTCTGATGTTGTAAGATGATCCAATGCACTGACAAGCAACCCTCAACCCATCTTTATTAATAACAAGTTTCACCGGCACCTTCAGGAACAGCGAAGCAAAACTGCAAAGTACAAGCCAACTCAAAACCACCTATGAATGTCATCTCCCAAATTCTGAAACCAATAAGTTTTTCCTCGGAAAAGCTTGGGAAAAAGCCCCTCTAGGTGTGGACAGGTCGCAGTTAAAGTAAGCGGCCTGTTGTTCCAGGGAAGACACCAGAAGTGCCTCATACCTAAATTAATCCAGTGGAGATGATCTCCCTAGGACTAAGAGACACATCCACCTTCGACCATAGATCTCCGATATATTCCTAACAGCCTTCTTGTGCTTACACAGAGGTGAAAGAGGAAGACTTTCACTGAGACGTACTTTTCCTCCCGAAACACACGGTAGCAAAAGATCCACAGCCCCCTCTGGAGTTTGGGACATCAAGCTCAGGATGCGACACTTCAAATGAGCGACAAGGCAAGAAACACAGAATGGAAAAGAAAATCACGTACCTTTCAAAGGCATTTTTAATAACTTTTATATTTAATAACCCTTTAAATCATGATGTATCATATACACCCAACAACGCCCAGGAGCCCTCCCTCTAGCGCACAGTCCGCTCGCCGTACATCACTAAGGCACTCAGGAGGGAAGGAGTTTCTGGTAAATGCAACGGGAATGTTTCCACTACACAGCATCAGTAATAAACTTCTGCAGCTGCTCTTCCGCGGGATTTAGCTCGATTGAGGTGACAGCAAGTCATTCGCCAACTCGCTGGAAATTTGGCAAGTTTGTCGCCAGCAAATCACTTTCAAAGGCACTGATAATCTCTCCTTGCCCCGAGCTGAGAGTAGTCACATTCTCGCTTTTCCACTGATCTTGAATTTGAACGCTCAAATATTAGCGACACAGAGGAACCAACACTGTCAATTCATTCCCTCCAAGTAACAACGGCCTCCCGAAGGCCTGCGTCGCCCTCTCTTTGGAAGCCCATCTCTTGGGTGCCAGCAGCTACACGACCCACTTTACATCTTCAGGACTTAAGGCTCAGAGGATTGTGCGTTACACTCAAGTCCTACCTTACAGCAATTTCTCGCCAAGAAAGTACCTTGGATGTAAATCAAAATGCTTTGAAACAGCGGCAATAAATTAAACAAATGTGATTTGTTTATAAAAATATTTTCTTATAAATCTTTAAAGCTTATAAAAGCCAGAAAATACATCTAAAAGAACCTCTGAAACGCTTCATCCTTTGAGGTGTGGTTACAGTTCAGAAAGCCCACGGACGTTTTACATTTATCTTCCCACAAGGAATTCCTTAGCACAACACGCTTAAACCCCTGAGTCAAAACGCCTTTGACACCCTTCCCCGGGTCAACTCCCCGTGCCAGATCATTTCTGTTTCAAAACAAAGAGCCGGAACTTAGCTGACAACGCTGCTGTTCGACGGACACGGCACAAAGAGCTGTTCCAGAGTTACTAAATGGAAGTTGGGACGCTGGTTACACCAGCAGCCGTGACTCTGCAGCCAGAGCCTGGGGATACGTAGGTGGTGCGTAGGTGCTGGGTTGTAGCTACGACTTTCTGAACTGACGTTTTTCGTATGAGGAGGACGAGTGGTATCACATACAAACATACCACCTGCTCAGCCACCCGTTTTTCTCAGCGACATGGCACTTAAAAATACCTATATTCCTGTGTATTGATTATGGGAGATGTCTTTGTAATAAAACTAAAATGACCTTGCTAGTCCAGTCACATTCGAACGGCATCAATTGGTCCTCTTGCACTTCCACGAAGACTGTCCTTCGTCCTGCAGCTTTTTCAGTTTTGGCCCGAGTAGGAACCACCAGCCGAACCCCAGAATGACACAGACGACCGACTCCACGTAGTAACCGTCCAAGGTGGTGACGCAGGAGCCACCAGCTTTTGTGCAGAGCTGAAACAGAAGTTGACGTGTTCAGTGTTTTCCGGGAGATACAGACACGCAGACTTTTTGAGAGTTGGCTTTAGACAGCCACAAGTTTTCTACTTGCTCATGGTTGTGACTAAACCCATTTGTTGACCCTTCCCTGTTTCTTACAGAGTAGTAAGAGAGGCTTTCAAGCTTACCATCAGGATGAAAAGTAACGGAACTGCTACAAAATGTTTGGGAAATGGAGCATATTGGCCCGAGGGGCTAACTCCGGAAAACAGGGACCGTCCAGCTGTCTCACGCTGGGCTAGACAGGCAAGCACTGTCCTTCATCTCATGAAGAAAGACTTCTGACTATTTTTCTAGCATCCAGATTGCTGCTTCCGAAATTATTACCCTTGTGTCTCGCCACACTGAATCTGCAAATGGACAGTGCCAAATGCAGCGTATTTCTGGGAAAAACGTGTCCAGGATGTTTTTTTAGTCATATAACTGCAAGACAAAAACTCCAGCATTTAAAGGAGAAGTACTTAGCACACAATCTTTTCTGCTATTGTTCGGATTTCAGTACCACTGTAATTCCAAGATAAATCAATCCTTTGAGTTGAGGTTCTGGCAGTGTTTTCATTATTCTGAGACATGTCAGGATCAGACTAGGAATAAGAAGGGAGTGGTGGAACATTACCAGCTGGGAGGATGTGAAAAAAGATCAGAGGAGTGAGGTGGAGGAGGAAGGACTTCAGCTGAAGAGAGGACCAGGGAACTGAACTAGCAGCAGGCCAGCGAGGGACAGGCTGGAAAAGCTCACACTGCAGGAGCAGTTCCCCCTCTGCAACCAGGAAAAACTGCAATTCCAGTTCAAACAGGTCACATTTGCCTCCTAGAACACTACATTTCCTGAAGAGTCCTGGCATTCAACACTGAAATAAATCTCACTGATGACTAAGAAAAGAAAAAAAACAAGAACTTTCCTCCTGCCCCAAACATTTCTACCCTTCCTAACAGTCACGTTGAAGTGTCTCATTTGCTCCCGAGGAGGTGAATTTGAAACCTTGCTTTCCAGGCAGTTCTGCTGTTTGATCTGCGTGCGGCGGCACAGCAGGTTCTTTGTTCTCTTCCCCAGGCTCCCTGGCTCTGCGAAGGCAGTCAGTCACACCGCTTGGTTTCACGTGGAGAGATCAAAGAGAGCAGAGTAACATCACGGGGGAAGCCATCCAGGTACCCAGATAGGAAGTCTCCGAGAACAACAGAAGAAAGAAGACCCTAGCACAACACTCAGGGGACCTGGGGGACAGCCAGCCTGGCGAGAATAGAGCGACTAACCACACAACACTGAACTCGGCGAGCTTCACCCTCAGAAAAGCAACTACAGCCTCCTTACGGCGCAGAGACTGTGGCACCAACCTAGTGCTTCCAGCAACAGCTTTTCACCCCGGCCCAGAAATAACTGGGCAGTTACTCCACAACTGCAGACCTCTGGTAAGGTGTTAGTTATTAGGAGTGTACAGATAAGCACAAGCTACCAACTACAAAGGTTTTCAAAGGCAAAAAAACAGGAAGAGAAGCAATTTCCTCGAGAAGGACTTGAACAGAGACCTCTGCAGCCTCCAGAACTTACCTCTGCAGCAAGTGTAGTTCCACAGGTCTGACCCTGCGCCCCTGCACACTCCTTCACCGTGAGGGGGTCCACAAGCCAGAGCGCAACGGTGGAAGGCCAGTTCCCTCCCAGGTTTGACACGGTGTTGAGGAGTGTCATGTAGGTTCCCCCGATCAGCGGATCGCTGACTTTGGCGTTGAAAGCCATTATTGCGACGTACATGCTGTACAGCGTGATCTGTAGCAGGGGTAAGAAAACACTCGAGACGGTAAGGTCTCCCCAGTTGCAGGCAATGACAACTAAAAACCCTAACACAAAAACCGTCACAAGACATGACTTGAAGTTAGCAACACCGACTGAAGAACAATCCCCACGGCTTAAAATTACACAGGAGAGAAATTCCTCCTGCGGTCTGTCTCTCTAGCCATGACAAGAAGCAGCCCTGCACTTGTTTCGAGTCATGCTGAAGCAGAGCCAGCCTCACACGCACCAGAACAACTCAGGTTATCAAACCAACTATGAAGTGGCCAGCTAAACCAGCATACATATAAAAGAACAACTGCTGCATTTAAAATCAACTCTCAAGGCATCACACGCATTTTTGTTCAGATCCAAAGCCCAGTCTGTATCAGGAGTTGGTTTTCCAGGCCTTCAGATGAGATCCATTACGATGCTCCTCCAAGATCAATAAAGTATTTTTTTCTAGGACCAGGCTCACGTAACTTTATGGATCTGCACAAGAAGCACTATCATTATCATGCCTGTGACACGCAGCCAGAACGCTGGGATTTCTTCAACTCCACCACACTTTTGAGTTTCTGGGTTTTGCGGGGAAACAAAATTAAAAAACTCTGTGAAGCAAAATACCCTGCAGTCCCCCTCCCCTTCCCCCACACAGCGTACGTTACCTGATGTAAAGCATAGCTCAGCAATACTACGGCGTAGTAGTAGACAGGAAATCCTCCTTCGTGTTTTACTTTAGGAGCCCACCACACCAAAAAAGCAAATTCCAGACCAAGCAGTAATCTGGAGGAATAAGAAAGATAAATCACAACTCAAGTAGTTCTTCCCATGTTTTTTCTTGATACAAAGTAACCATCAAACATTTATACCTACAGAACACATTAGGTGATATCCAAATAGTTACAATTATTTCTATTTTAGATAGAATTAAATATTAAACATTTGACAGGCACTGAATTTGTAAACACATTATACCTAGACACTTCTGTCTTCCGTATCAACATAATTCACTGCCAGGTCTCCTGTACCAGCTTCCTCCCCTTCTCCTTCACACAGAATTTTATTTTTGTAGGAAGCGACACACAAGATATCCAACCAAACGCAGCCAGAGCAAGACCTACGCTTCTCTTTTTTTTCCCCCTTTTCTCCTTTTTGGGTGAAAACATACAGTTCTATAAAAACATGACCTGTTACAAACATGTTACACGATTGACTTAGGAACAGCGTTGGGTAATTTGCTGGATTTATTTGGTTTAGAATTCCATAAGCAAACTCCCACATAAAACAACACAGAAATTAAATGTTTCCTCATCTGCCCCAGCCTCACTCAGTGGCTTGTCCTGCCCATCTCCCAGCGAGGCACACATCCAGGAGATGAACCAAGAGACTTGTCACCGCGTTCAGCCGCTCATGCACAAGAACTGCGCGCCGTGCTACCAAAACGCTGTCCAAATCCAGGCTGAGCAATTCATGAATAAGGAACGATTGACACCCAACAGGAGTAGGAGAGCACTGCTCCAGGGCTGCTGACCCCGCATCTTAAAACCACCTCGCACTCTGCCTTCTCACATGCGATACTATCCGAGCCATCTTCAAGGCACAAGACACAGAGTTCAACTCACTAGGAGAATTCTGACATACGTTCTTGTATCTGAAAGTCAGAGTTACACAAGAAATCCTGTACTTGATCCGAGTATGCAAATTACTGCGTTTCTGTAAAACGAGATACTTTTTTTTACCTGAAAGGCATAGCTTTGTAAAATGTGTTCAGTGGCTGAGGGCCCGCTGTGTATTTGCTGATAATCAGAGGCAATATTATCTGCAGAGGAACCATCGGAACCGCTAGCAGAGCTAAGTGCTCTTTCGGGACTCCCTCTTCCACCAGTTTGAGCCCTGTTACAGCATCTGCTGCTGAAAATCCAACCTGCAATATAAACCAGACCAGCAAAGTGGTGAGAGTTTGGCTGGAAATTCAGTTTGCTCAGTATGAAGTAAATGGAGAAACACGACAGAGCACAAGTTGTTTCTGTCTCTGATTTGGTTCCCATTAAGCTCTGAGACACGTTCTACACTTGCACGCTCTCCTGTCACCTGTGCCAAACCTACACTGAGAACACACAACGCAGCAGTGACATTCAGGTTGGAACAGACCCCTGGGATCATCGAGCCCAACATGAACCCTACTCTACAGAGCTCAGCCCTAACCCATCTGCCCCAACTCCCCATCTCAACGGCCTTTCAACACCTCCAGGGATGGAGACCCCATCCCTCCCTGGGCAGCCTGTGCCAAGCTCTGACTACTCTCACTGGGAAAAAATTTCTCCTACTGTCTGGTCTAACCCTCTCCTGTTGCTGTTTGCAGCCGTTCCCTCTTTTTCTATCGCTACTTACCCGTGAGAAGAGACCAGCCCCAACCTCTCTGCAACATCCTTTCAAGCGGTTGTAGAGAGCGATGAGGTCTCAGCCTCCTCTTCAACCTCAACAGCCCCAGCTCCTTCGTAGGATTTACTCTCCAGGCCCTTCCCCAGCTCTGTTGCCCTCCCCTGCACTCGCTCCAGCCACGGAAACATCGCTTGTACAGGGTTGCAGATTCCAGGAACAGTATTTAGGTTAAGAGAAGTGTTTTCTGTCTGTCTAACTGCAGACTACACAAGCAGCCCAAACTGTTTAAAAAAATGCTTAAAAGCTTGCAACCAGTGCTCCTGGAAACACAAAAGCTCAAATGAAGGTCTTCTTTTGTCTAACCCTGCTCGGCACGATGACATAAGCAATTCTGTCTCAAATGTCATGGGAATGTTCAGAGCTCTGATGACAACCACCAGCAACACCAAGAAGTCAGTGACATCACCCAGACTCCGGAGCCTTTCAGACTCCGACATCATCGGCATCTAACAATCCCTGCGTGTATTTACTTACTTTTGCTGTGAGAATGAGGAGGCAGAAAGTAAGAACTGCTGGCATCTTGATTATTGAGAATAGCAGCCTGTACGTATCCGTGATGCCGTTTGTTTCTTCTTTTGTTGGTGTCAGTTCCTTGTTTTCTTTTTTCAAAAGGGCAACCAGGGTAGTGGTAATTAAAAACACAGCTCCCCAGAAAAACAGGAAATCTGGAAGGGGGAAAAAAAAAAAAAGAAACAAACCTTTTGAGCAGCAATGATCAACACTTCACCGAGTATTTAAAATGCAGTTATTTCATAAAAATACCAACCTAATCACCGAAAGTCCATAAAAAACATTACTCCTTGACCCTCCTAAAACCAAGCAGGAGCAGCAAACCACAAACACAAGCTACACAGAGGAACTGACATCGCTCTTCCCTGCCCTGCTCTAACTCTCTGCCCACGGTTCCTTGCGAGCTGAGGCAGAGGAGCAGCAGCAAACGGGGTCACTTCGCTCATGCTCCGCGCGCTGTGCCGCAACGAACGTGTTGGAGGAGAAACAGAAATAAAAAGTTTGAAGGAAAACCCATAAAGGAAGGAAAAGCCACATGTAATGGTTACACGATGGGGAAAAGACATCAGAGGAAGAAGTCATTCACAGCTCTCCAGCTGATTCACTGCGTAGTCATCTAACTGTTCGGTGCCTCAATTCTATAGTCCCTCTTTAATATTTATCTACCCTCTGAAGGAAACATTCACATTTATGCTGGCCTGATGAAAGTTCTTACACAGTCACAGAGTCACTGTTTTAAGTGCATGTTATACCTGCTACCTTCTAAATGCTCTGTTTTAAGCGGATATAATCTTTGCAAAATTATGGATTTGAAGGCAGCAGCAGTAAAACCACACCGATATTTTACGTAAGTGCTTTTTGAGTTAGTGAATGGATTAATCTAAAATAATCCCATCCTCTACCTTTACAAAAAGGCAAGAAAGAACTTGGCAACATGCAGAGAGTAAGACAGAAGTAGCCTTTCATCTTCCTGGTCACGAGCAACTCCAGAAGCCTCACGGTGACATGAAAGCGAGCAGCGAGGGCTGGTGAAAGGGCAAAGGCAGCGCTGAGGTTTAGTCAATTATTAGCTGCTTCAGGCTAACAGAAAAAAATAAAGGTATTCCAAATCCTTTTCTGCTGCTTCCCCGCCAGCTACTTTTCCCTTCCCTAAATTAAAGAAGATCTCACAACCAATGCCATCAGATGGCTCTCAGTTAAAAAAAAGTAGCCGGAACATATTTTTTAAGCAATAGACGAATTTTCAGAGTCGTGCTAATGGCAGCTACTGTCTAGAGAAGGCAGACAGGAGGGAGTTCTCTAATAATAGCACTGAGCATTATCACCGCAGCGAGAGACCTACAGTGCGAGGACGGGGATAGGAATAGCTTTGAGCATCATCACATGAATACTCTTGATCAGGTCAGCCCTGGCAGCTGCAGCACAGCGATGCAACGCCTGGATTAGCAACAAAACAAAACAAAAGCAGCTATATGCAACAGTCCAGACAAAAAACATTTTTGGGGCCACAGCCGGCTTACACCAAATAATACACATATCCTTCCAAAGGCAGTAGAGTCCACTAACAGGCTACAAGCTAAAGAACTTCAAAATTATGGTACACACAAAGAATTTCCAGCACAAAGTTTCTGGTGCCACCACTGCTGTGTCCTCCCATCCCTATTTCACCTCTGCCTCTACGCTGTTACCAACAAAATAAACCCCTGTGTCAGGGCAAAGCAAACCTTCGAACTAGACCAGGGAAGGGCCAGGCCGGGAAATGACCATCAGCAAGGTGTGGGGGGGCAGGAGGTCCATCGCAGCAGCTTTGGGCCATTCTACAGCTCCACGTCTCCTCCCAGGAAAAATGCTGACCTGTACTTGCCCCGGCATCGGCACTTGGCCTACGACAACAGCGTTCAGACACTTGAACCCGCAGGAAACCATTCACCTTCTCCAACGGTGAAGTTTTCTCCTGCTTTAACTGCCCAAACCCCCGTCACAACCGGTCCTGCTGCTCCGCAGCTGCTTTAGGAGAAACGTGGATACAGCAAACTGAGGCATACCAGCACGTGGACACGGCAACAGAGACTTCTTGCAGCTGGTTTTACCACCCAAAAAGACATATCCTGCAACTACAGTGTCAAGAGTCACTTGTTTTTCTTACTCCACCCGGGTCAGTACTCCAGGACAAGTTAAACAGGTTGTGTTGGCATTTATTAGTTTGGTGATATTTTTTTAAATTTATTTTAAGGACATCCTTTTTGTTATGGTAATAAACCCATTTATACAAACAGGACTGAGGAAAAAAAACCCAAACCAAACAAGAAACCTGGACGGTGGAGGTAAGAACAGACTAAGCAAGATCTCTCAACTACACGAGCAATTTCTAAGTTGCATCAGCAGTGGAAGATGTCAGCCTGCCGCTGCAGCGAGAGGGAAGAGACACTCCAGCACTGATGAGCTACACAGGAAGGGGAAAACAAAGGAAAGCGAAAAAACCAAGGGAATTACTTTGAGGACTACTCTATGCTTGTTGACACACAGAGCAGGCGTAGAAAAGAGCCAGACTAGTGAGCAATGCTGACAGCTGCAGAGACCAGGTAGGGCAGTCTGGGAAAGTGATATCCTGATTTATCAATAAGATAGGTACAGGATAGAAAGCGAAAACTAGCCTTTAAACAACAATTCAACTCAGTTTCAGCATACCTTTTCTCTTAGATGACACGGGCAGAGCAATCAGTGTAAGAGAGGGAAAAGAAACTAAAAACCATGAGAATTTGCTCTTCGATGCTAGCCACGGTCACTGAGACTCCAACAAGAAGCGGTGTCAGTTTGTCCTGTCCTCCAATAAGCTGAGCTAGCTAAACTCAACCTTGCAGCCAAAACATCTGCATTTTAAGCACCTTCTAGGTAATACACCTAGCGCCAACCACTACATATAACACTTTCTGAAAAAAATAAACCAAACCCAAACAACCCAAAGACCACCAAACAGAAGGCATCCCTACACCAGCAGCTAGTAATGGTCAGATTGAGTCCCTTTAGTCCATTAAAGAGAAAACAAAGCCCCACTTAATTTATTAAAATAAGGTCTTCCTTCAGAACCTGGCTGCACAGTCAACCCTCAACACTTGTCGTTCCTACTTCTGTGAAGACCACCCTCTTGGAAGAGTCAATTTTTTAAAAAAAAACCTTCCCCTTTCCTTCCTCCCAGAAGGAGACGTTCTTAAAAGGCCTCCTTGAAAAGAGACCAAGCTTTTGATTCCTCCAGGCTGTTTTGAAAAATGTTAATCTATTCCACGGTCATTAAACCGGGGGAGAGGGGAAAGGGGCAATTATCTCCAAAGTCAGGCAAAATGATGACAAGGCACGCTTCCTCGACTCGTAAGCCCAAAGAGCCTGGAAGTTCAGAAGCACCAGACTCCGCCAGCCTCTGGGCAGGCCGTGCTTTCTCACGGGGAGGGGACAAACCAAACCTGCTCGGTTCCCAGGGCCAAAGCACCACCTGCTCCGAACGGAGCTGTTGGTCCAGGCCCGGGGAAGAAGCGTCGCCACCCCAGCATCCGC
>NW_009717762.1:13615-13899 GCF_000703405.1 Apaloderma vittatum
AGGCACGGGCAGTACCTGAGAGGGTAACAATCCCTCGGGGCTGGGGCTGGAACCGCAGGTACTTGTTGCAGAAGGAGGGCGACTCGAGGGCGAGGAAGAGGACGTTGCCCAGGAAGTAGCCGGCCGTTTGGCCCACGGAGTTGCAGGTGGAGGCGTAGCCCACGTTCTCCCTGGACAACATGGTGAGGGCCCAGCCGTCCACCGCGATGTCCTGCGTGGCCGCCAGGAACTCGAAGAGGAAGAACGTCACGGTGAGGGCCACCACGTCGGGGCCGCGGCCCTCG
>NW_009717763.1:0-20079 GCF_000703405.1 Apaloderma vittatum
CTGGAGAACAAGGCTTATGAGGAGCTGCTGAGAGAGCCTGCAGAGGAGGAGGCTGGGGAGAGACCTTATTGCTTGCTACAGCTACCTGATGGGAGGTTGTAGCGAGGTGGGGATCACCCCAACCGAGTAACAAGTGATAGGACAAGAGAAAATGGCCTCAAGTTGCACCAAGGGGGGTTTAGATTGGATGTTAGGAAAAACTTCTTCACCCAAAGGGCTGACAAGCATTGCAACAGGCTGCCCAGAATAGTGGTGGAGTCGCCATCCCTGGAGGTGTTCAAAAAACATGTAGACCTGGCACTTGAGAACATGGTTTAGTGGTCATGGTAGTATTGGGCTGATAGTTGGACATGATTATCGTAGAGGTCTTTTCCCACCTTAAGTGAATTTATGATTCTATGAAAGCAGCACATGGACATGCACCTTCCCAGTCCCGCCTGCTGAGCAAGGTTCGCTCCACGCCTTACCTAGTGCCCTCCCTTAAGATGCATCCTTTGCACAATTGCCCGTGTGCTGCACTACCACGTTTCAAACACTGGCCCAGGGTCAAAAAGTGGGACTAGACAATCCAAAGAACCAGATTTGCCAGTTTAGAGAGACTAGTACTGCCATCTGTAGTGTCCTGTGCAAATCTACATAATTAGTCTCTGTAAGCAATAGAGGTATCAAAGTATCTGCACAACAGCAGCTCTAACAGTTAAAAGCAGGCACTGCTCAGATAGAAATAAAATAATCTCTGCCTTTGGTCTGCAGATAAAAAGCTTTGGTCTGCAGATACGGAGCTTCCTTCATCACAACAGTGCCCTGGAGGATATCTGTGACAGTTTATGGTGAAGTCAGGTTTGCTTTGTCTAGAGTGCAGGTGACCAAGGACACTATTTTCCTAATGTTTTCCTTGGATCCAGAAAGACCAGGAGACAATTCACTCAAATGGAAAGGAGCACCCCAGTCTGATGTCTCTGCACCTTACTCACAATAGGCTGGCCTAGGGGAAGTCTGCAAAGCAGAAGTAACGGTAATGCAAAACTGAAAGCACAAGTTGAAAAGGAAACTGGTTTTTGAGCATCTGAAACTTCTGAGTCTGCTGTGTACTATGCACCCCAACCCACTTCCTTTCCTCCTGCCCCATCCCTCAGCGTGGTTTTCAAAAGCTTTCATAATGTCTTAAACCCAGTCTCAAAAGAGTAGAGCGCTGGCTGCCAACGTCACATTGTGTGACGTTTGTAAGAAACCTACTGGGAGGAGATCCCCATTTGACAACACACTTCAAGACCCACCACACGCAACAGCAAACTGATTCACATTTGTGCTTGGTGTAACGTCCTCGAGCAACAAATGAAGAGTAGTTGGACTTGCTGTCATATAGATTCGCTTCAAAAGACAGTTGTGTGTATTTGAATAAAGTATTAAAGCAAAGTTTCATGTCCAGTGTTAACCGGGAATTCCAGAGCAGGTAAAATTGAATATAAACATTTGCTTTACCTTTAATGCCTTAACCCTGCAGAATTGCAGTGGAGCTAGAAGCATTTCTACAGGTACATGACCTGGAGAGGTAAACAGAAAAGATAACAGGAGAGCGAGATGCAGAATGTATCGGTAAGTTTGCAGGAAATGCGGAGACACCAAGCGGCTTCAGCAGAAAGTCCAATGCCTGCACTGGTCATGGCAAGATGAAGCTGTTTCTCATAAAGAGCAGACAAAGAAAAAAAAAGTAATTACTGTAATAACTTGGCTTTTAACCACATGCTTGTGGCAAGTGGCTGAAATAGAGTCACTGCAGAAGGTGGGGAACTGTGGCACTGAGGACAGTGAAGGAAGTAAGGAAGAGGTACGACACCTGTAATGGTTTAAACTAATACATGCGCTACCAGAGGCCCTTATTTCAAATAAATAAACAACAGCAGTCATTAAGCACACAAGTATAACTATCGGTAAGTAATCATAATACTTAAGCTAGCTTTTAAACTTATTTTAATTAGAATGACTTAGCATTATAGATACAAATAATTCCCAAGAAAGAGGGAATCTTACTTTCCCTGACAATTTGGGAGCACTTCACTGCTTACAATTTCCTTACTCCAGATGAAGTAGAAGTTAGAAGACACCTAATGCCTTGCTTCAAAGAAGTTGGAAAATCATTTGCCTCCTGCCAATCCCACGCTATCGATTTTCATATCTATTAGTCCTTTGCCATCAGGCAGTCTCAATACCTACATATAACCAGAAACTGAAAAAGTACAAATCTGGGAAACTTGGTGAGGTCCTACAAGCAGATCTGGAAATATGCTTGGGGTATTACGCAAGTTGTGCTTTGCTATTTATTTCATCTGTTCCTTAATTGCCTTCCAGAATGACTCATACTTTTATTTTCAAGCAAAAGCAGGAAGTATCCCAGAGTGTAGAAGTTTTAAGCAGTATCCGGAGGGAAATGAGTTGCCCGCAGCGCTGCTACATCGTGATGAAGAACTGTGATTGGGTCACAGCCCGTTAACATCTGAAACTTGTTGGTCACAACCATGTGATCTTTATAATAATATTTTTATGTAAATGTTCTAAATAGAGTGGAAAGCCCTGAATCTGAAAGGGCAGGTATGTCTTTGACAAAGAAACAAAGGAGGTGAAATCAAAGCATCACTTCTAGTCTACAAAGAAATTGCCTTGAGGCTTTTGAAAGCATAACTGGACTTCGGGATTGTCCAATTTTCATTTATATATATGAGTAGTTTCAGCCTTTCTTCTAGAAAACCACCCGTCACCACAGAATTACTGTACTTTAACACCAGAAACTAAGTATTTCTGGAGTCTTCAAATGGTAGCCGAAATGGTACTATAAAAAAAAAAAAAAAGCATCACTTCCCAGAACATTTTTGTTTGCTTTCAGTTTCAGAAGCCACAGAAAGATAGTTAATACCTCCGTTTTATTTGTAGAAATGGAAGGTGTTCCTTCCCCCTTGGATCCTTTACCCAAGGGGCTCTGTAGAGACACCTGCTCCTCTGGCAGAAGAGATTTTTTTAGACACACACTCCAGCTTCCATCCCTCCCAACAGCCACAGCCACCACCTGCATTAGGCTCTTCTGCGTTGCTGCAAAGGAACAAATGGAGCAGCCACACGTGGCCAGCTCGCAGAGAGCCAGCACGTCACTCGTGGGGAAGTGTATTCAAGTATATGGACCATCGGACATTCACAGCCTCAGCAGCCAGGAGAGGGTATAACCTGTGTTCAACCATTAACTTGAACTTCCTCCTCAAACAGTTGGTGAGAAGAAGAGTTTTCCAGCGGGGTGATTTATAGCCCTGATCTAAAATGAAGGAGGAGGTGCTGCAGGTTGCAAAGTCACACAGCATCATGGATGCCATCTTAAGCCATGAACCTGCATCCACTTTATAACATGACTGTGTCAATTCTCCGCATGAAATACTTCCCTTAAACACATTCTTTGAAATTCTAGGAACCTCCTGTCTCGTTAATATGCCTGTTCGTTTTCACCGTGTTTTAATATGCCTGACCTGAAAGGCACGGCAAAGTGCAAATCATTCAAAATCACTGGCCTTGTGCTACCTCAAGGGAATCGGAGTGAAAAGAGAAGATAGTTTTCTTAAGTGGCAGAGGACTGTGAAACTGTCCTAGAACATTAAGCCCAGGAACAGAAGCAAACAGAAGCAGTGAGCTGCAAAAAGGAAGATTTCTCTAAAGAACTACAAGGAGTGACAGGTAAGGGCAAAGACTAGTATTGTCATAAACTTCTCCCCTTGGAGTTTAAGTGTTGTAAATTGCCTTTTTCCCTGATAGAGGATCAAGTTAGTGGAGAAACAGATCAGCCAAGATTTATTAACATACCTTTTATTAAGCTGTTGTAGTAGACTTATTAATAGCAGATAACTGTTCAGACAGTAAATTCAATTGTTCTTTCATGATTCACACACATGCAATCGCTCATCATTACCCAGTAGGGAAACACAGTGTTTTTCTCAGATACAGAGGCTCATACTGATGTGCCGGTGGCTTCAGGGTGAATGCTCAGAAAGTCCATCTGTTTCTACAGATGCATATGTAATCCTGTAACCTTTGTCAGCACATAGTCACCATCCGCTTCTTGGATGCCGCCTGAGTTACACAACCCATTGTTGATGGCCTCTGTGCTGGTGGCCTTGTGTAGATTCCTCTGTGTCCTGGGATCATCAGTTCCTGTGGATTCAGCAAGACCTCTTGGCTCTGGAGCTTATCCATTCCTTTCACATACTGCCTTTCAGCATGTATTTTTCCTCTCTTCAGCTTCCCATTTTCTGTCAACTATTTCTCCATCCATATGCACCTATGGAGTCTGTTTAAACTCAGAAGGGGGTTTTGAGACACAAATGCTCCAGCTACGCTGTAAGCTGTTCCTCCCAGCAACAGGCAGCTCTCTCCCACCAACCCAATGTATGAACACGGTCGGTCACAACTTGCAGCACAGGTTCCCAAATCTGTCTCCAAACCTGCGTCTTCAAAAACACTGCTCACCCACAAAGCTCAGTATGCCACCACTCCTTGCTCATGCATTTCCTTTATTTCAGTAGCAGGAATCACTACATTATGTGTTTGCAGTATAACAATGTGCTTTGCAGGGAGCTCAGCTCTCCCGCATCCCAAACCAAAAGCTTCTCATCTATCATTCTGCTTTATATACAATTAAAAAATTTCTTATACGTTGCACGATGCATTTTCCTGCTTGTGATTATCTTTTACCATGCATTTTTGCCATAATTTTTTTCATTACATATACATTAATCACATTTCCAAGCTATATCTAATGCTTAGCTACTAGCAGTTCACGCTACATATTCCAGTGCTATATTCAGGCACTATTTACTACTACAGGTGTTCTCAGTAGTAAGTTTGACAGGTACAGACACTTGCATGTTAGCCTGTTACCTAGGTGCTTATTAAGTCACACTTCCATTTATTTCAGCTCTAATAATAAGGTTTCCTATCCTTCCCAGCATTACTTTGGTTTACCCAAACAATAGCAGAGAGGGAGGCACAGGAAGCAAAGACCATCTCTGTCTCAGCATCCATTTATAGGGGATGGGAGAACACAGATACTGAAAAAAAGCTGTGGAGCTGGTGGAAGGGATAAAACCCACACTCCTCCTCTGACACAGGCAGCCATTGCTCTCTGCATTGCAAATGCAAAGCGGGCAGCTGAGTGGTACAGAGTTCTTTTTTAAGTAGAAAAAACACTAATTCATGAAAACAGAATATTTTCTTTAGACATAGGCTGGCTTCCTCTGACTGAAATGTATACCTGAGCACATAGCTAGCAGCACAGCTGCCTGACATGCACACAAACATACCTGAGCTAAGCCTGTGTAAACTCATCAAGTTGGTGTACTTTTCCAGGCACCTCCAGACCCGCTGTGCCTGCCTCGGCTACTCTTTGCTCCCTTTGCCACAAATCTGCTGTGTGGTTTCAGCACAGCCACAAATTACGGTACAGTTCGGATGCAGATATTCCCTGGCATTCCCAGTTTCCATTACTTCCATCTTTCTGGAGAACCTGTCCACTTCCTACTAAGTCCCAGGTGTTATCAGTTCAGATGCTCATCAGAGCCCCTAATGAGCATCCCAGGAACCAATTTACACCTCCTTTACTAAGCAGACACTGATATCCTGACATGCAGCTCACAGTGCGCTTTCATTTTGGTGAACACCGGGAGAGAATATTTATTGTGCCAGTTTCAACTGCAAGAATAGTTTCATCAGTGAGGTGTTTTCATATCTCAAGATTGTGAAGTATTTGCTCTTCTTTCAGAGCCTACTTCACCCAGGGAATTTCCATCTCTAGCCAGGAACTCAGCTAACACACTAGTTTCATTTTTCTGACTGGACAAAAAGCTGGCAGCTTCTACATATTACGTAGAAAACATCATCTTGTGTACCTCAGTAATTCTACTACATTAACACATATTTACTAAGCACTACATAGTTTGCTCACACCTTTAACACACACTAATCATTCTCCTGACCCAATACCTAGGCCCATGATCATTTTCACTGAAAACTTCAATCTAGCTCAGTTAAGTTTTACCTATTCTAGTTCTCTTATACCCCGTCTTTTAATTATTCAAGGCTTTCAAAGTTACGAGTGCCAAGACTCTCGGTACTTAAGCTTCACAGGCAAGAGCCATATAATCACATATACAAAATTCTTTTGTCTGGACCACTAGAAATATCCTAGTTTACAGCTTAAGTAAATTAAAAATAGAAATGGCCTTCACCTGTGGCTTCTTCAGCAGACATCTATCACTTTAACATTGACCAAAGCCAACTCCTATCCTTGCTGATCCCTTACTATAGGGGTGTCTCTTGAAGAAGAGCAGTGCTATATTCTTGGTAAGCATCCTGTTAATTGCTGATCGGTTTTGCAAAGATTAATCATTCTTGACACATAGGTCAAACACGAAAAATAACAATGAGGGGCAATCCACTGCTAGCAGTCAATGAAAACAGGATTCCTTCAGCAGCTTATCAATGCTGCTCTTTTTTTTTGCTCCACAACATGAGCACATTGCTTTCAGCATAACATGCAACAGAAATTTAGTTGGCAAATTCAGTTAGCTAATCAAGTTACCAAACCTTTCTACTACTTACATGTTATGCTGTGATCAAACTCTTAAAAAAACCAACTCTTTTGCAAAGATTGAGGAAATCCCTGTATCAGCCTTTTTTAAATCTTTTTTTTTTTTCAGTCAGATATCTAATGAAGTTGGGGACTATGCAGCATTCACAATAATACATTTGGAAATGCCTGCTGGGACAGGAGAATAAAAGTGATAATCTCCATCAAAAGTAAGTGGAGACAGGACAGGCTTCTTCCACTACAGCATCCCGCTTCCAACCAAACCTGGTTCTGTCTAATTCTCGAGTTACACCGGAGAGCCACCCTGGGGCACCCATAGGTGTTTATCTCAGTAGTTTATCTACCGCGAAATGATGAGCTGTTAACTCTGGCATCTACATAAACAGTCAGTGCTAATCCACAGGTCAAACTCCAAGCTAAGACAAACTGGTACAGATCCAAAATAAACCTTGGGAAATGAGAGTGACCTTCAAAAACCTATGTTGTCATTTTAATCCTTAGAAACTCCATTTCTAAGTAGAAGGTATTTTCAGCAGGCTAGCTGGGCTTGATTATCTGAATATCATCTCTGATAATGAAATGGTTTGGAGCTCATCTATGCCTTTAACTCTGTTAAGTGACAGTGCCAGTTTATAATTAACTTGTAATTAATAACATTTTCATAGAGCCTCTTTATTCTTAAACCTTTGTTTTCGGGTAATAGCCTTGAAGAAATTGAGGATTTTTAAGATAGAGAGCATCATATAGCATGAACTACCTAGAAAGTGTTTCCTGTGTTATGACATGCTAGACCTGAGGCATACAAAGCATGGAACATTCAGCTTTGTTAAACGGGACACAAAAATGTAAGAAATAGTTATAACTTAGTGGATATCCTACACTTCCCTAAGCTGGGCCAAAAGGAATTACTTTTGAATTCCTTCTAAGACTAATCAATTCAATCAGTTTTATCCCTGTTCCCTTACAGCCACAGCTGTGCAAGACAGTTCAGTACCCTCTGCTAAAGTTGCCACTGCCCCAGCTCTCCTATCTTACGTAGCGTAAGGGCATTTCCATCAAAGTAACTTCTCCCAGCCCTATTAAGTAGACTTTTTGCTAACACAGATTGTTTTAACTGAAATAAGTCAGATGAGCGTGTGTAGAAACAGAGATCTTCCTGCATTTTCCCACCAACAGTTCCAGCCCATATGTGTCTTAATTTAAATGAGTTTATATAAGTTAATTCACCTTCGTCTCAGATGGGTTGATCCTGTCAGAAATATTTATCTCCAACAGTTTGTGCATGTTCCCTCTGCCTACCAGCCAAACCCTTCAAGAGGAACAGGGTGTATTTGCAGCATGTACTTCTGCCCTCAGAGCACGCAGCTGCGGCCATTCAAAGGCAAGAAGGCAAAACCATTTTCTCATCAGGCAAGGAAGGCATTTTTCACACTCATGCACTCAAGAAAGCTTGATTGCTTCATTATTATAAATTACTGGGTTTGTTACTGTTTCCTGCATTGCACTGCAGGCAACAGTGGTTGTGTTAGGCACTGGCCAAACACAGCAGCCTTTTGCTTTTAATCTGAGGACTAGAAAAGCATCCCTAGCAAAAGCCTTCAGTGGAAGTTTGATCCCTGAAAGGGGGCTCTGCTGCAACAACATCCCACATGGAACAACATGTCCAGCCTCCTCTTCACCATCCTGGACTCGCACCATTCCAACAGACATCCATAGAGTCCTGTGGTGAGCAGATTGCAAACTTAAAATAGCCCAGAGGCAACAAGAAGTTTATAGATTTCAACAGAACCAGTTCCTCCCCTGCTGCATCACAGGGCTGCATACATATGGGTGTGAGAGGGAGCGCATGAACCAGCTGCAAGGGAAGGGGTAGCATTTGCTTTTCCCCCTCCCAGCAGCACTAAGCCCCAGCCTCCTGCAAGAAACAAATTGAAGGAGATTTAACTACCCCAGCCCACATTTTGAAAAGAAAGCAGGTACTATTCTAGAGGTCATTTTCATTTACTCCTAATATCTATAACAGGAATTGATGTCTAGGATCAGAAACCAGACAGACTGAAATGAGAAATAAGAAACAGGAAAGAAATGCCAGTGGTTAACTAGTAGAACAAATTATCAGGGGAAATGTTGGTTTTCTCATTTCCTGATGTCTTCAGATCAGTCTTTTTGGAAAAATATGTAGTTTCATTTAACATAAATCAGTGAGCTAATGTCAAGAGAAACATGAAGAAATTGCCTGGCCTGTGAAAGATGGGAGGTCAGTCTATGGGGTTTGATGGTCTCTGCCTGTACTGCAGAGCTGAACTCCAGGGTAAGAAATAAAGAGTTTCTTTTGCATTCTCATGCACACCCATCCTTGCACCCGCAGGCAGCTGCTATGCAGTCCCACGTGAAGACTGCTGACCACCGCACCCACACACAGTGATCCACTGCATGTTCAAAGCCATGTGCCAGCCCTTTTCACATCCAGTTCCCAGCCCTTCTGCTTTTCTCATTCCAGGACATGAAACAAATTCAGTTTCTTCTCCCTGCTCCACACAAGGAATCATCCCAGACAAAACAGATCCTGGGTGTCCTGCATACCCCATTATTCCTTTAACTACAATGAACTTCTCTGTAGTCTGACAGTCAGATTAGACAAGGACCCCGCAAGCACTTGTCACTCTTTGGGGTCCCACTTAGGCCACCACATAAACCCAAGAGTGTTTCTTTTGGCAGAAAAATACTAATTTTGCCTCCTGTTTCTTACTACTATCAGTAGTAGGACAATGCAAATCCTGACTAGCAACTTTCCCCCCATAGTTCTCTGGGGACTCAGCTGGTGGGATGAGGTACCCAAAAGGCAGCGAGTACAGGCGGTTTGGGAAAATTCTGAATAGCCTTTTGACAAATGTGATTTTTATGCATGCCTAACATGCATATTCCTTTACAGGCCCACATAGCAATCTTTCTGGTAGTACCTTTGGGTACCCTATTCCAGGGGTTAAGCCTCAGTTATATGCTGCTAATTATCACTGTTAACAGCCTCTTTTAGATCATAATGATCTTCAAAGACTTCTTAGCAAAGTACTCTCATCACAAGCATTGTTAGAACTCCATCCACTTTGAATATTGCACACACATTCAGGCAACAAATCTGAGTTTTTAAACCTAGCGAAATCAAATGCCTTCTGTATGAAGGGATAATCTTGTCCCATACCACTCCCATTACTTTCTATCAGCTAGCCCATGTCCCAGGCAGTTTAGCTTTGGGGTGTGTGCACAGATTCTCCAGCACCAGTATTGCCAAGTAAATACAGTCACCATGTCACAGGAAAACAGAGGTCAAGTATTTCTATAACGCAACATCACAATTCATCTACCAAGTAGCAACAAATACCAGTCTTAAACATGTGCTCCCACTCGACACTGGTGCAGTCATCCTGGACGCTCCCAGCACAAGCAACTCAAGTGATCACACCTGCAGTGACCCACCAACCCTTGTCTGCGTGGGGTTCAGGGCCCTTCCCCTGTCCCTCTACTTTCATGAAGGCTCTATAACAACCAAAAAGTATCAATCTTCTGATGAGAATAAACACATCCAAGTTCAACACCACTAAGAAAAGCAATTAAGCTCAGAACAGTCCTTATAAACATCACTGAAGATTTATTTTCATGAGAGAAAAATGATGCTAGTCCTAGGGATTCAATTGTACAAGTGGTTATCCCAGGTACCATTCACTGAAGAATAGATCAGAGATGACAAGTCCTTAATCTGGACTGAAACTTAAAGCTTCAGTTTTCAAAGAAACAATAAACATGATTATCCAGCCTGATATGATATCAAACAAATCTGACTTAGGATTCTTTGTGCAGTGATCAGTGAGCCCGTTGGTGACAAAACAATGAAATTTAAAATATTCTTTTATTGCTTTATCAGTGTCCTGGAACAATATCTGCAGACACTCCCTCATACTCAGCTATTCCTGCAGTTCTTTCCCCAAGCTCCATTTATATCAGGCTTCAGGGGACAAAACCAGCCAGGTAGTACAAGGCAGGACTCAAAGCCTGATGAGCTCGTATGGAGACTGTCTCTGACAAATGCCTTCCTCTCATGCTGCTGACACCTTTAAGGGCAGGTTTTACTTCATCGTCCCCCCTCCAGGGTACGAACGTGCAGAGTGCATCAGTTCATGCCGTCGCTGCTGTATATTTGAGGGTAGCCCATGTCTCTCTCAAGGGATCCGAAGATTTACTCATGTGCTACATGAAATAAGCCAGCCATACTCATAAAACAGTGTTTGCAAAGACAGCAGAGGATCTGGTCAGAAAGGCTGTGCTGTTCTCCCTGGGTTTGGTGCCTCCAGCAGGTCTCCGAAGTGTTTTACAGCACAGATCTCGGCTTCAAATGAGCTGGTTCATCACAGCAAGGCAAACTGAGGAAAGGAAAGCAGGCTAAATGTGCTGCTGCTCTTGCCATACAATACAGCACCTTGGCCAGGAGACAAGAAACAAGACCCTAAACAGCCCCACTTAAAAGAGGGAAGGCTGCAAGATGCTTCCACTATTTCTCACACAGCTGGGAGCAAGAGCAGGCACCAGCCTCTGCTCTCAGCAGTGCAGAGCAGGGAAATGACCCAGAGACAGTGTTCACCCAGCTGAAAACAAACATCTTGCAGGCCTTGAGGAGCATTAGTGAAAACATCAAGATTTC
This sequence comes from Apaloderma vittatum, assembly GCF_000703405.1. Classification (NCBI taxonomy): domain Eukaryota; kingdom Metazoa; phylum Chordata; class Aves; order Trogoniformes; family Trogonidae; genus Apaloderma; species Apaloderma vittatum. Next base: position 11,316 of record NW_009717763.1, read on the forward strand.
CATGGTCTACTCCTGGCCAGGGACAGCAGTGGATGGGGACAAAGGACTCCCCTGAAGATGGGGTGAGGCTGCATGGTCTCAAGCTTGCTAATGTGGATCTGGAGATGATTTCTCACAGGGCACTCAAACTGCAGCAAGGCTTTCATCTTGTATAGAAAACACCCAAGATGCCAGAGCAGTGGCATCAGTTGTGGGCACACTAACAGGTTATTGGGAGCAAAATGCAGGAGAACTGCACCAAGGTAGGAGCTCCTGGAAGGTCTCAGTACAGCAAATAACCATATGAGAACTTGCATATTGGGTGGAGGGGGCCACAGTTGGCCCAGAGGCAGCAGGAACTTCCTGCAGGGGAATAGAAAGACTAGAAACAGGTTAAAAAAGAAAAAAAAAAGTAGTGGACATAAGTGGTCATGTGAACATTGCTCCAAAATTACTTGAAATAGTTGATTTTGAGTAAGCATGCCTTAATTTTCCACCTTTTCAGTGGTGCCAGGTTCCCTAGAAATCCATGTTAGGAGGGAACCCAGTGGATCACCCAGAGCTGGGCCAAGTCATACCTGCATCACTCCCAGCCACAGCATACCTACAAGAAATAAGGAGCCTGCTGCTTCTGCCAGGGACACAGCTTTCCTGGGAGCAGGGCCTTTGCCAAAGCAGCTTCCAAGGGCTAAGGGAACTGGGCTAGCTCAGCACGTGCACCTCAGCATCAAGCCCACACACGACTTGCTTCTTTTCACCTAAGTTTGCCTAGGCAGCAGCAGAGCTTGAGAAAAGTGCAATTAAAATGAAGAAGCAGCACCACTTCGGCCACGTAGTGGGTAATTGCGATTTCTTCAAAGATATTCACTTCTCTGTCAGGTGACTGAGTCCCGCAGAAGTGAAGTCAGCGTTTCCAGACCAGGCTGTGCAGTTCGAGACACCTCCGACACCAATAACGTGAGTGTGCGGCCCTCTAGTGCCCGCTCCCAGCTCTGCTCCGGCACAGAATCGTTTAGGTTGGAAAAGAACTTTAAGATAATCGAGTCCAACCGAGGCATCACCATGTTCCTCACACCAGTGACTATTCGCCTGTAGAGCTATCACAGCTTTCTGCCTCTCTGACACCAGGAGGACTTGTCACTCCTGAAAGCCCTCCTGACGGGCAGCAGATCACTGGCTTTGCACTCTGAGACCCATGGCACATTTTTTATTTTTTCTAAAAAAAAACAACACCAAAAAACCACCAAAAAACCAAACAAAAATCCCCAGCTTCATAGCTTTCAGCTCCACCCTTCACATGCAGGGTCTGCTCAGGAGCTCTCTTCTCCTACACCTTCTGCTGTTGCAGCTCCATCCAGCCACAAACCTTCCCTCTGCATCTGTATTGCAGGGCAACATCGCTTTCAGCCCACATTTTTCTCCTATTTCTCTAGCTTTATGAATACTGAACGTTCCCGCTTCAGCTTGGAGATCAGCTCTGGTTTGGGGTCTCTGCTCCAGCTTTGCTGTTGCTGCTCTTCAACTACCCGTGCATGATTCAGCTGCTCCCATCCTCTCTGGCAGGTGTAACCTCACCTCACCCCAAAGGGACCAAAAGTAGGGTTAGGAGCCAAGCTGGCATCAGAGTTGCCAGGTCAGCCCTTTACCATCCATTCCACACATGCATCAGATGTTACCACCCCTGCCTGAGAGTCCAGCTGGCTTTTAGGAGTCTTCTCCCCTTGTATCCCTACTTACTTCCCCCTTCTAGCTCCTGGTAACTTTCTGAAGACCTCAGAACACACTTCTGAGAGGGACTGAGCTTCCCCAGAGGCACAACAGGGATCCAGCAGCAAGCTACTAAGTTTGCTTGCAGTGGCCTTTATTTGCTGGCTACAGGTGCCCGCAGTTTGCCCTTCCCAACTCCCACTGGTGGATCCTAATGAGCACCAGACTCCACTGCAAATGTTCTCCAGGTGCTAAATGAATCCAGCATCACCTTCCCCTTCTGCTGCAGGCCTGGGGCACAGCACACAGGTCTCAGCACTGGGCAGCTTGGTTTAAGGTCACATCTATGGAGAGAGTGATTGCTCTGGCTGCTGCAGCTGGAAGCAAAAACCTTTCCTCATCTGTCATTTATTGCAGATGGAAGTAACCTTTTCTCATATGTGATTCTGAGGGCTCAGTTTAGCTGCCTGAGCATCTGCCTTGCACCAGAGGGCACCTGAGACAGCCAGGGGACTGGCAGAGACATCAGAGGATGCCAGCAGACCTGCATCTTTCTGAGGGCCAGGTGGAGTACCCCAGGCTGTCTCCAAGGGCTCTGCACCTCTGTGCTCAGGCAGCTGTAACAGCCCAGTCCTTGCTATAGCAAACCCATATCCAGACTTATCCTTTTCTACTCCCATGTCTAGAGAAAAGCATTTGTCACCTCGTCCCTGCTAGCCTGGACATCTGCTTAGCAAACCACACTTTGGGAGTCCCCATGGACTGGCCTGCAGGGAGAAGGGAGCTGCTGTTGCCAGCAGCAATTGGTTTACCCACACTTATTTATTGGGCTGGGGTAGAAATGAGTGCCCTGTCCCAGGACACAGACCCTGCCATGCAGAGCCAGCCCTCACACCCATCCCCAGGGCATCTGGGCTGCTGAGCCAGGTCTGCTTCCAGTCAGGTGCTCTCCCAGCAGATTTCACTTGCCTGGAAAGCTTAAAAAGACCCAAGTTTGGTGTGTTTTCCTTCCCCACACAGATGATTCACTACTCTTTCCTCTGTAAACAGTGGGTGGATCCCAGCTGGATTTCCGGGAGTGACGCAGTACCAGTTCCCGACTTGGGGAGCCGCAGCTCCGACCCTCTTTCTCCACGTCCTACCAACCTGTCCTGCAGCAAAGCACAGGAGCAAACCTGTGGTCCATGCACACCTGTGTGATGCTCAAGGGGTGTGGAGGGGAAAAAAAGTCCCAGAGTGCCCCGAGCTGGGTTGCTGGATGTAAGTGAGCTGGCATGCATTGTGCACTCCTTGCTGCCGTGCACCCCTCATGACTGTGTACCCCTCACCACCCGCTCTTCTTCTCCTTTCCCCACCCCAGCAGGAGAGCAGCCCCAGCAGGGAGGAGCCCAGCATTGCAGCACGCTCTTCGCATCTGCCTCACGCTCTCTGCAGAAAGACTGATGGTAGCTAAGAGCTAACCAGCTCTCACCTCCCACTGCGCCCTAGTTACAAGATGAGGGATCAATTTGCAGACAAAAGTGCTGGCTAAGCCCAAAATCTTTTAATTTTTTTTTTTTTTCCCAAGGGACTAATTACAAGGCTAGCCGAAATGAATTACGTGGAGATGAGCTGCCATTTCCCTTGGAGTTCCTCACTGGGCATCTGTGGGCATGGAATGCCCACAGCGTGGGAACAGGATTGACGTCTGTCCTGCACCAGGTAAAAGCTTCCCATCATGTGTGACATGATTCCTAACCCAAAATCTCTCTAGAAATGTCCATCTCCTCTCAGATGAGGCCCGGGGCAGACAGGAGCATCCTTGTCAGGAGAGCTGGTGTCAGCCACCTGATGTCCCAGTGTGGAGGCCATCAGAGGGGTAAGGGTTCCACTGCACCGTGGTGCCCTCACTGTGCCAGGATTCTAGCTGCTAGAGAAGAAGTGGAAGACTGGACGCGGACGAGATGGTGCACAGAGCTTCGTCACTGTGCAGCACGTCCCAGATCTGGACATGGGCACTGATCCCACCCTGAGATGCCATCCTGGGACCAATCCTCCTCCAGCTACACACACTGCTGCAAGGCTCTTTCCAAGCAGGAACATGGTTTTGCCCATCAGGGGCTTTAAACCTTGGCAAATGTCAGCCCTGGGTGCAGAGTGTAGGGAGAAGTCCCCAGAGATGTTTCTGAGGGGGAGCCTCAGAATGCCCTTTAAATGCCTTTACATGCCCTTCTGCGGTGCTTTCATTCCTGGAGAACCTGTTTCCACCCTGTGACCTGTGGTGTGGCTTCTCCACTCCTGCCAGCCCCCACTACCAGTGGGAATGTCCAGTCCTGCCATCTTTCCTCCAACCCCTCTGCCATCCCTCCCAAAACCATGGGCTTGTGTGGGTGCTGGTGTGACACTCGGGGTGCTCCCAGCCCTGAACTCTCCTTATAAGCTGCTCCTCCACTAGTCTAAATCCCCAGAGCTGCATCCATTGAGCTGGGCATCCATCAGCCCAAATCCTGCCCTGGTTACTAATGCAATGCTCCATAGGGGACTGCCCCCAGCCTGTCCGCTTTTGGGAGATGCTGAAAGGCAGCAACCCACTTTGCCGTTTCTGGTAAGAGGCTCGGTTTCCCCGTAGCCCCACTCTCACTTCTGCTTTACCAGCGCAGCTTTCCCCTCTGGGAAGCCTTCCTGCCTTCTGATGGAAACCTGCCAGAACTGGCTGAGCACGACCCACCAGGGAGGCTCCAGTCTGGGGGGAAAGGATGCGGCCGTTCCTGTAAGCCACCCGTGACACCCCACGCAGAGGTAGTGGGAGGGGGGCTCGACTGGAATTTGCCCAGATGCAAATGCCTTCAGAAGAGTGACTCAGCCCTGCGGTTTTCTTCCCTTCCCCGCCAGCAGATTTGGCTCCCAAAGATCTTCAGGGCTGCTGAAAGGCGAGAAAGGCAAGGGGGCACCCCTACCTCCCTGTACCCACCTCTCCTCAGCCCTCCTCCATCTCCTAGAGTCCCTCAGCCCCAACCATCTGTTTTGCTACGGATGGATGGGAAGGGCTGCCAGCATCCATGGACCAGGGCTGGAGGGGAAACAGGAACCTCGAGGGGAAAAACAACCTGAGAAAACTCCCTTCCCCCCCCAGCCACACTTCCTCCAGAGCTGCCAGTGCATAGGGGACTGGTTTATGTACACTTAGTGGGGAGCTGCGTGGGGTACGTGCTCTGCTGCCTTCAGCTTCTCTACAGGGGCAGAAGGAGTTGCTCCAGAGGGGTAAATGCTGTTTCTGGTACCAGCCAAACTCCTACGCATGTCCCCTATTTATTTCCATTTCTCCTGTCCTGGCAATTTATGAAGTCTCGCCCAATTTCTATCCACGTGGACAGAGGACAGGTCTCAAATGGTGTGAAAATCTGATATGGGGTAAAAATAGCCAGGCAGGTGGAGAGGAAGCCTGAGCTCAGACAAACACAGCCCGAGTGAAACCCTGGCTGCACACAGAAGGTGCTGGCAGGGCAGAGAGGCAGAGCGTGTCCCCATGGCAGGAAAATACCTACTGCTGGCCATGCCTTTGCAGGGGGTGGTTTCTTGTGACATGCCGCTGATGGTTATAATCGTGGCTGAGTTCCTCTGCGGCCATGCACACGCTCAGTGCAGGGCTTGCTGGGCAGGAGTCCTTTGTGCTGGCATCCCTGGTGCTGCGGGGGACCAAGTGCATCTGCAAACGATGCAGAAACAGCCTGTCCCACTGTGCTGTGGTGTGATGGGAGGTGGGCACAGGTCCCTTCAGGCTCTCTATGCATGAGTGAGGCTGATGTCTCAAACACGGGAGCCAAGAGCAGGCTGAGCAGCAGCCGCACTGCCTGTCCTGCCACCCTGGCTCTGGGGCCACTGGTGTGGCCCCTCAAACCTGATTTCGAGGGCTCAGGCTCTGCAAACAAGCAAAGGCTGCTCAACTTTTTCAATGAGGGCATCTCTCACCTCATGCTGTCATGATTTCACAGTGGAAAAAACACCTGCTGAGCCCAAACTGCCCCATACGTCATGTCTTTCATCCCAAGGGCAAGGCTGAAAGATGTGGTTTCCCCGGGGCATCACATTTCTCAGCAGAGAAACAGGGGCTTGCAGGGGGTTTACTGACTTAGAGGGGAGAGACAAAGAAAGAAGTACAAGAGCCAGACACTGAATCACAGAAAGCCCAATGTTTGTACATTTAGGTCTGTGGATGGACTGACTCTCTGCTAAAGCTGAAGCGTGGGATTAGCTGCCCACATATTAGACACCTGCAAGTCTACACCAAAGAGAAGCTTCCCCTAGCAAGAGGTGGCTGGTAGTGGCTGGGCATGAGTCTGGATCTGGGCTCTCCTTTGGGCTTCTCTAGCATCTGCTAAAGGGCTGAGCAGCCACTGTCCCCTCACAGCACTTCCTTGCTGTGCACAGCCTGGAGCTGCATCCCAGAGCTGTCTCCTGGCGATGGAGCTGGGGAAGTCCTTCTCCCCCTCCAGATCCAGAGACTGCAGCTGTTTCACTGATCCTGTTCCAGGTGTCCTCCGTGGAGCACTGGGCAGCTGCATCAGCAGTACTGCAGGGCTTAAGCACTCAGAAATTACTCATCAGCCTTTTTCTAAAGGCCCCTTTCTACTTCAAGCCATACCACAGTGAGGTGTTTTCATTGCCATCTAACTTCCGAGCCCTAAAATGTGCCTGCAGACTAGCTTCCTCTGCAGTTGTGGAAGCTGGAAGTTGTGGAATTTTTTAACTGTCTTTCTTTGGATGGGCAAGAAAATCCAGCTGCCATCTCTTCCTTTGCCCCGTGTCCAGAACTTGAAAGTGGATTTTCTTCTGCCAGTGTGAAGCCCTAGCCTGGTGGCAGACTGTCCCCCTCACTTCCCCTCCCATGGGACCCCCTGAAGGCAAACCCCCGCACCCATTCTTGTCCTCGGCCCAGTGAGGCTGCAGGAAGCTCCCGCTTCCCCCTGATAAACGCTGAGCTGCTGTGCTTCCGCAGGGAGCCAGGCTAGGCTGCTCCTCGCTCACGCCCGCTGTCCTTGGCTGAGGGGAAAACCAGGGGGAATCTGGAGAAACAGGTCCCCGGGACAGTGTTGAGTCTTGGCTGCTCTAATGTCGTGGGGAGAGGATGGGTCCCATACACTGTGGGGTGAGCCCCAGGGTCTGTTCCCACTCACCCACCTCTGTCCAGGAGATTTAAAAAAAACAGGAGCTGGGTGGTCACTCCAACTCCAAGCACATTTCTTCTCCTCTTCCTCCCCCTCCTCATGCATCAAGCTGAGGAGCCCTTGAAGATGTACATCCCCTTCCTCCCAAATGTGCAGGGCCAGAGCTGCCCTGCTACCTTGTCCACAGCCCATACCCCTGGCATCAGGCCTGCAGTTGCTTCCCTCTGTGTCCCAATTGTGCCTCTCTCTTGACTTTCTCTCCCCATTTCCCAGCAGCTTTAAAACTCAGGAACCCGTTGGACCCTTCAGAGTGGGCAGAGGTGTGTGGAGCCATCCTGGCTGGGGCGTGTGGCTGAGTGGGGGACCTGTATGCTGGGTGATGGTGCAATGCAGTGCCCAGGGCCAGCTGTGGTACTGGAAAGGGGAAAAACCCTTATAGGGGCAATCTTTGTCCCAGAGAAGGCGTCAGGAACAGCAGCCAGAAGGATGTCTGATGCTGTTATCTTAATGTACTTCTAACCCCAGCAAGGAGAGGTGATGCAGCCAGCTCTGGGGTGGGCAGGGATGTGGCTGGACCCTGTCTCCTGTGATTCTGATGCCACAGATGCTGCTCTGGGAAGGGCTGAGCTGCTGGGGCAGCAGCTAGTGAGAAAGGAGCACAGAGGTAGTCAGTCCTCAGGCGTGGGACCCAGAGCTGCTGGGGGGATGGCTGTGGGGAGGGAGCGGTGGGTACTTGTGAGCTCTGTCACACCTGGTAGGGTGGCCCAGCCTTGAGAAATAGGAGAAATTTCAGCTCTCTTATTTACATACCACAGTTCCTATCAGGCCCCACTGCAGTGGAGTCACAGGGCAGAAAGCAGTGGCCACCCACATGTGGGGCACACAGCAAAGCTCACACCTGGCCACCCGAAAATACACCCCAAGGCCCTGAATTGCTGATGGCAGTTGGTTATAGGGGCTTGGGTGGATAAATCTGTGGCTCCAGCTCGCTCACCTCCATGGCACAGCCTTCCAGGTGCTTCCTGCCCCAGAAACACACAGCAATCCCCGTAAGACAAAACCATTCTATAAGTGTTGTCTAAACCTGTGGGGAAGCTCTCGAGCATGGGCTGGGGCCTTTCAGGTGGACAGGCATGACAAGGCATGTCCCTCAGCCATACCCCTATCAATTTATTTGCCAATTTATTTATTGTTTTGTTCACCGTGGTGCAGGAGGAGCAGCAGTGCTTGCCTCACCGCCAGGTCAGTGCCACAACCTGTGCCACGACTTGGCCTCAGACTCTGGTTTCCAAACCTCTGGTGTAAGGGAACCCTGGGGAAACTGATGTCATTTCTGAGCAAAAACAATGGCCGGGCATTTGACAGTACTGGAGGGAAAGGACGGGAAGAGGTTAGTGACGAATGGGACCTTATGAAAAAGGAATTCCACTGGGCACATGCGCTCACCCTGCCAGAGCCCGCGGAAACTGGCAGGAGGTACCTGCCAGGCCATAATATCCCAAGGGACATCATCCATCGATGTCCCAGGGGTAGGGAAGCAGCTCCCTGAGATGCCAGCAGGCATGCTGTTGGACTGAACACTGCCTGGCACATTGCTGGGCCCATGGCAGCAGCTGCTGCTGGCCGGGCTCTGTGGGCTGAGGAGGGACACCGCTCGCTGTGGGTGTCAGCCACATGGAGGGAACCCCAACTCCAGCACTGGCACCACTTGCAGAGGTACTAAGTTAAAAGAGAATAAGGATGGGCTTTGGCAGGCTGAGGCCGGGATGAGTCTGGGTCCCAGGAAGGGTTTTTCATTCCCAAAGCAGGAGGCTGAGCTGGTTGAGCAGCCACCCTTGAACTTGTGCCAGTGAGGCAGCGCCCAGGCATGTCCCCTCCCCGTTCAGCCAGGGAGGAAAATCCCCCCAATCCAGGAGAGTTATGGGGTGCTGGGC
>NW_009717763.1:20131-20348 GCF_000703405.1 Apaloderma vittatum
CATCCACTCCTTGCGGGGATGCTGGGGGCCGTGGCCCTGGCACGGGGATGCCGGTTGCTCCCTCCCACGGCTTCCCCTTTTCTCAGAAAGCCTGGAAACCAAAGGTGAAAGAAGTGGGTGGAAACTCTGTACGCTGCCGTCCAGGAAGAGAAATGAGTAAGTCGGCTGTGATATTTAACAGTGCCTCCGGCTCCGCCGCTCGCAAACCTGCTTTGTC